>NW_027267341.1:15000-18487 GCF_963676685.1 Mytilus edulis | reverse complement strand
AAATAAACAAATACCCCCCCCCCCTTTCCCCTTTTCCAAATCAATCAATAAAAAAAATCAATTATCCATTCATCAGAGGGGAAAGACTGCCTACACTGCTACTTTTGCATAGGTACTTTTTCTGTACAAAAAGTCTGTGGTACTGGAAAATTACTTTTAAAATATAGTACTTTTTTAGTACTTAAATTTATTGTAATATTTAGGTACCTGTTTTTTACAGTACTTGATTTGTACTTAAAATTTAAGTACATATCAAGCCCTTCAAAATAAAGGTACAAAATGAGTACCTAATATTTGAGGTACACATTTAGTACTACACAATTAAAGTACAAATTGAGTACTTAAAATTTGAAGTACAAATCAAGTACTGTAAAAAAAAAAGTACTTAAATATTACAATAAATTTAAAGTACTAAAAAAGTACTATATTTTAAAAGTAATTTTCCAGTACTACAGACTTTTTGTACAGAAAAAGTACCTATGCAAAATTAGCAGTGCAGGGCCGTAAATCTCAGTGAAATCCTAAAATAAAATGTCCGCTCCTAGATTAAAATACTTATCTGTGTTACAAACTGGTGCTGAAAAATGTACATTACAAGAAAATAATCATGCAACGCGTGTTTTAAAGTTACACTGGATCAATAAAATCCAAATCATGCACTGCTGGTGAACTGTGACCGAAATGTCAATTTCCTACAATGACAAAAGAAATTACATTGTGTACATTCCATCTCTATAGATGTTGTCTGTTCAACGTCCCCACCTGAAAAGAAATAAAAAGACTGAGTTTTCGTTATTATCAACCCGCGTCACGTGATGTCTCCTCAATCTGGCGCGCGCGCTGGACCTGAATAAAATAAAAACTTTCCGAACTAAACATGAAACTTCCCCGGAATAATATAGACCCTTACAGAAACAAACAAACAGACAAACAAACAAACAAACAAACAAACACGCACATACACACACACATCACAATCAATCATGTTTCAAAAGGGGGGGGGGGAGACCGTTTACAATTGCTTTTAAGAAGCAATTGATTTAAATTGTAAAACGGCAATTTTAACCATTCTGTTCCGTTTATATAAAAAAAAAATCCCTAGGACCCCCCCTTTTTTTTTACCCCCCCCCCCCACCTACAAATGAATGTGTTTTGATCAACCAATCAACGTGTTCAACCAACCAACCAACCAATAAATCAATCAATCAATCAATCAATCAGTGCATGTTTCCGTCTCATGTGTTTAATATGGAGTCCACGATCTCATTTGTTTCTTTCTCGCTTGTTTAAAGAAACACTATCCAACGTGTTTAAAACAATCAACCAACCAACCAACGTGTTTAATCAACCAATCAACATGTTTAGCCAACCAACCAACCAATCAATCAATCAATCAGTGCATGTTTCCGTCTCATGTGTTTAATATGGAGTCCACGATCTCATTTGTTTCTTTCTCGCTTGTTTCAAGAAACACTTTCCAACGTGTTTAACCAACCAACCAACGTGTTTAATCAACCAATCAACATGTTTAGCCAACCAACCAACCAACCAACCTACCTACCAATCAGTCAGTGTATGTTTCCGTCTCATGTGTTTAATATGGAGTCCACGGATCTCATTTGTTTCTTTCTCGCTTGTTTCAAGAAACACTATCCAACGTGTTTAACCAACCAACCAACGTGTTTAATCAACCAATCATCATGTTTAACCAACAACCAACCAACCAACCAACCAATCAATCAATCAATCAAAAAATCAATGAAAGTTTCCGTTTCATGTGTTAAATACGGGATCCAAGATGTTTTTTTTTTCGCTTGTTTAAATTGAGCCTATCCAACGTGTTTAACCAGCCAACGTGTTTAACCAATATGTTTAACCAACGTGTTTAACCAACGTGTTTAACCAACCAACCAACCAACCAACCAATCAATCAATCAATGCATGTTTCCGTTTCATGTGTTAAAATACGGGATCCAATTTTGAGCCTATCCAATGTGTTTAACCAACGTGTTTAACCAACAACCACCAACCACCAATCAATCAATCAATGCATGTTTCCGTTTCATGTGTTAAATACGGGATCCAATTTGAGCCTATCCAATGTGTTTAACCAACGTTGTTTAACCAACCAACCAACCAACCAACCAACCAACCAACCAACCATCCAAGCAACCAACCAATCAATCAATCAATGCATGTTTCCGTTTTCATGTGTTAAATACGGGATCCGAGATGGGTTTTTTTCGCTTGTTTAAAATTGAGCCTATCAACGTGTTTAACCAGCCAACGTGTTTAAACTACGTGTTAAACCAACATGTTTAACAACCAACCAACCAACCAACCAACCAACCAACCAACCAACCAATAAATCATGCATGTTTTTGTTTCATGTGTTAAATACGGGATCCAAGATGTTTTTTTTCCCGCTTGTTTAAATTGAGCCAATCAAACGTTTTTAACCAGCCAACGTGTTTAACCAACGTGTTTAACCAACATGTTTAACCAACGTGTTTAACCAACATGTTTAACCAACGTGTTTTACCAACCAACCAATCAACCAATCAATGCATGTTTCCCGTTTCATGTGTTAAATACGGGATCCAAGATGGTTTTTTTCGCTGTTTAAATTGAGCCTATCTAACGTGTTTAACCAACATGTTTAACCAACCAACCACCCACCCAACCAATCAATCAATCAATCAATCAATCAATCAATCAATCAATCAATGCATGTTTCCGTTTCATGTGTTAAATACGGGATCCAAGATGGTTTTTTTTTTCGCTTGTTTAAATTGAGCCTATCCAATGTGTTTAACCAGCCAACATGTTTAACCAACGTGTTTAACCAACATGTTTAACCAACGTGTTTAACCAACAACCAACCAACCAATCAATCACTTAATGTATGTTTCCGTGTCATGCGTTTAATACGGGATGCAAGGTCTCTTGAGGTTTTTTTTCCCTTGTTCTAAGTGACCCTATCAAACGTGTTTAATCAACCAACCAACAAACCAACCAACCAACCAATCAATCAACCAACTAATCAATCAATCAATATGTATGACTGTTTATTTATGACAGTTTATTGAAGGAACAAACTCTCAATTATTCAAGAAAATTTTTATTTTATTATTGTTCTTACGTCTCTTCTGAAAAAAAATCCACATATTCTCTGAAACTACAAGTCCAATCGACCTGAAAATTTGCAGTCAGCAGGGCATACATGTACTGAAGGTTCATAAAAAAACTTTTTGCAGATATCTCTCAAGACTTTTCCTAGAAAAAATAAATGGCAATGCCGTAAAAATCGCTTGCTAGGTCCGTAAATCTCAGTAAAAACCTACAATAAAATGTCCGCTCCGAGATTGAAATACTAATCTGTGTTACAAACAGGTGCTGAAAAATGGACATTTTCAAAAAATAATCATTAAATGTGTTTTAAGTTATTTTAAGAAATTACATTGTGTACATTCCGTCTCTATACATG
>NW_027267340.1:0-6000 GCF_963676685.1 Mytilus edulis | reverse complement strand
AGTAGTGGCTTTACTGCCGACCCCCCCTACGGCAAAGTTCTTGACCGCAGGTGGTTAGATTGATAGATTTTATTCATATCTTCAACTCGTATCAATTCCAGGGTGGGAAAGTGCACCTGAAGACTTCACTGTCCATCCAAAGTCTGAGGTACTTATACAGTAATGGGTATGGGCTCACGTTTTCACTCTTTCTGTACAGTTCCCTACGGCAAAGTTTTTACCCACACCTAGTGGGATTGAAAGCTTGTCCCAGACCCTTTTATTCATGAAAATGCCCGGGTGGGAAAGTGCACCAGAAGCTGACAACCCCATACCCAATTTCTCATTTTTGTCCATTACGGGTGGTGGCAGTAGTGGCTTTACTGCCCCCCCCCCTACGGCAAAGTTCTTGACCGCAGGTGGTTAGATTGATAGATTTTATTCATATCTTCAACTCGTATCAATTCCAGGGTGGGAAAGTGCACCTGAAGACTTCACTGTCCATCCAAAGTCTGAGGTACTTATACAGTAATGGGTATGGGCTCACGTTTTCACTCTTTCTGTACAGTTCCCTACGGCAAAGTTTTTACCCACACCTAGTGGGATTGAAAGCTTGTCCCAGACCCTTTTATTCATGAAAATGCCCGGGTGGGAAAGTGCACCAGAAGCTGACAACCCCATACCCAATTTCTCATTTTTGTCCATTACGGGTGGTGGCAGTAGTGGCTTTACTGCCGACCACCCTACGGCAAAGTTCTTGACCGCAGGTGGTTAGATTGATAGATTTTATTCATATCTTCAACTCGTATCAATTCCAGGGTGGGAAAGTGCACCTGAAGACTTCACTGTCCATCCAAAGTCTGAGGTACTTATACAGTAATGGGTATGGGCTCACGTTTTCACTCTTTCTGTACAGTTCCCTACGGCAAAGTTTTTACCCACACCTAGTGGGATTGAAAGCTTGTCCCAGACCCTTTTATTCATGAAAATGCCCGGGTGGGAAAGTGCACCAGAAGCTGACAACCCCATACCCAATTTCTCATTTTTGTCCATTACGGGTGGTGGCAGTAGTGGCTTTACTGCCACCCCCCCTATTGCAAAGTTCTTGACCGCAGGTGGTTAGATTGATAGATTTTATCCATATCTTCAGTTCGTATCAATTCCAGGGTGGGAAAGTGCACCTGAAGACTTCACTGTCCATCCAAAGTCTGAGGTACTTATACAGTAATGGGTATGGGCTCACGTTTTCACTCTTTCTGTACAGTTCCCTACGGCAAAGTTTTTACCCACACCTAGTGGGATTGAAAGCTTGTCCCAGACCCTTTTATTCATGAAAATGCCCGGGTGGGAAAGTGCACCAGAAGCTGACAACCCCATACCCAATTTCTCATTTTTGTCCATTACGGGTGGTGGCAGTAGTGGCTTTACTGCCGACCCCCCTACGGCAAAGTTCTTGACCGCAGGTGGTTAGATTGATAGATTTTATTCATATCTTCAACTCGTATCAATTCCAGGGTGGGAAAGTGCACCTGAAGACTTCACTGTCCATCCAAAGTCTGAGGTACTTATACAGTAATGGGTATGGGCTCACGTTTTCACTCTTTCTGTACAGTTCCCTACGGCAAAGTTTTTACCCACACCTAGTGGGATTGAAAGCTTGTCCCAGACCCTTTTATTCATGAAAATGCCCGGGTGGGAAAGTGCACCAGAAGCTGACAACCCCATACCCAATTTCTCATTTTTGTCCATTACGGGTGGTGGCAGTAGTGGCTTTACTGCCACCCCCCCTATTGCAAAGTTCTTGACCGCAGGTGGTTAGATTGATAGATTTTATCCATATCTTCAGCTCGTATCAATTCCAGGGTGGGAAAGTGCACCTGAAGACTTCACTGTCCATCCAAAGTCTGAGGTACTTATACAGTAATGGGTATGGGCTCACGTTTTCACTCTTTCTGTACAGTTCCCTACGGCAAAGTTTTTACCCACACCTAGTGGGATTGAAAGCTTGTCCCAGACCCTTTTATTCATGAAAATGCCCGGGTGGGAAAGTGCACCAGAAGCTGACAACCCCATACCCAATTTCTCATTTTTGTCCATTACGGGTGGTGGCAGTAGTGGCTTTACTGCCGACCCCCCCTACGGCAAAGTTCTTGACCGCAGGTGGTTAGATTGATAGATTTTATTCATATCTTCAACTCGTATCAATTCCAGGGTGGGAAAGTGCACCTGAAGACTTCACTGTCCATCCAAAGTCTGAGGTACTTATACAGTAATGGGTATGGGCTCACGTTTTCACTCTTTCTGTACAGTTCCCTACGGCAAAGTTTTTACCCACACCTAGTGGGATTGAAAGCTTGTCCCAGACCCTTTTATTCATGAAAATGCCCGGGTGGGAAAGTGCACCAGAAGCTGACAACCCCATACCCAATTTCTCATTTTTGTCCATTACGGGTGGTGGCAGTAGTGGCTTTACTGCCACCCCCCCTACGGCAAAGTTCTTGACCGCAGGTGGTTAGATTGATAGATTTTATTCATATCTTCAACTCGTATCAATTCCAGGGTGGGAAAGTGCACCTGAAGACTTCACTGTCCATCCAAAGTCTGAGGTACTTATACAGTAATGGGTATGGGCTCACGTTTTCACTCTTTCTGTACAGTTCCCTACGGCAAAGTTTTTACCCCACACCTAGTGGGATTGAAAGCTTGTCCCAGACCCTTTTATTCATGAAAATGCCCGGGTGGGAAAGTGCACCAGAAGCTGACAACCCCATACCCAATTTCTCATTTTTGTCCATTACGGGTGGTGGCAGTAGTGGCTTTACTGCCGACCCCCCTACGGCAAAGTTCTTGACCGCAGGTGGTTAGATTGATAGATTTTATTCATATCTTCAACTCGTATCAATTCCAGGGTGGGAAAGTGCACCTGAAGACTTCACTGTCCATCCAAAGTCTGAGGTACTTATACAGTAATGGGTATGGGCTCACGTTTTCACTCTTTCTGTACAGTTCCCTACGGCAAAGTTTTTACCCACACCTAGTGGGATTGAAAGCTTGTCCCAGACCCTTTTATTCATGAAAATGCCCGGGTGGGAAAGTGCACCAGAAGCTGACAACCCCATACCCAATTTCTCATTTTTGTCCATTACGGGTGGTGGCAGTAGTGGCTTTACTGCCACCCCCCCGTACGGCAAAGTTCTTGACCGCAGGTGGTTAGATTGATAGATTTTATCCATATCTTCAACTCGTATCAATTCCAGGGTGGGAAAGTGCACCTGAAGACTTCACTGTCCATCCAAAGTCTGAGGTACTTATACAGTAATGGGTATGGGCTCACGTTTTCACTCTTTCTGTACAGTTCCCTACGGCAAAGTTTTTACCCACACCTAGTGGGATTGAAAGCTTGTCCCAGACCCTTTTATTCATGAAAATGCCCGGGTGGGAAAGTGCACCAGAAGCTGACAACCCCATACCCAATTTCTCATTTTTGTCCATTACGGGTGGTGGCAGTAGTGGCTTTACTGCCACCCCCCCCCCCCCCCCCCCGTACGGCAAAGTTCTTGACCGCAGGTGGTTAGATTGATAGATTTTATCCATATCTTCAACTCGTATCAATTCCAGGGTGGGAAAGTGCACCTGAAGACTTCACTGTCCATCCAAAGTCTGAGGTACTTATACAGTAATGGGTATGGGCTCACGTTTTCACTCTTTCTGTACAGTTCCCTACGGCAAAGTTTTTACCCACACCTAGTGGGATTGAAAGCTTGTCCCAGACCCTTTTATTCATGAAAATGCCCGGGTGGGAAAGTGCACCAGAAGCTGACAACCCCATACCCAATTTCTCATTTTTAGCTCACCTGGCCCGAAGGGCCAAGTGAGCTTTTCTCATCACTTGGCGTCCGTCGTCCGTCGTCCGTCGTCCGTCGTCGTCGTCGTCGTCGTCGTCGTCGTCGTCGTCCGTCGTCGTTAACTTTTACAAAAATCTTCTCCTCTGAAACTACTGGGCCAAATCAAACCAAACTGGGCCACAATCATCATTGGGGTATCTAGTTTAAAAAATGTGTGGCGTGACCCGGTCAACCAACCAAGATGGCCGCCACGGCTAAAAATAGAACATAGGGGTAAAATGCAGTTTTTGGCTTATAACTCAAAAACCAAAGCATTTAGAGCAAATCTGAGGGGGTAAAAATGTTTATCAGGTCAAGATCTATCTGCCCTGAAATTTTCAGATGAATCGGTCAATCGGTTGTTGGGTTGCTGCCCCTGAATTGGTAATTTTGAGGAAATTTTGCTGTTTTTTTGTTATTATCTTGAATATTATTATAGATAGAGATAAACTGTAAACAGCAATAATGTTCAGCAAAGTAAGATCTACAAATAAGTCAACATGACCAAAATGGTCAGTTGATCCGTTTAGGAGTTATTGCCCTTTATAGTCAATTTTTAACCATTTTTCGTTAATTAAAGTAATCTTTTACAAAAATCTTCTCCTCTGAAACTACTGGGCTAAATTAATCCAAACTTGGCCACAATCATCTTTGGGGTATCTAGTTTAAAAAATGTGTGGCATGACCTGGTCAACCAACCAAGATGGCCGCCACGGCTAAAAATAGAACAAAGGGGTAAAATGCAGTTTTTGGCTTACAACTCAAAAACCAAAGCATTTTGAGGAAATCTGACGGGATAAAAATGTTTATCAGGTCAAGATCTATCTGCCCTGAAATTTTCAGATGAATCGGTCAATCGGTTGTTGGGTTGCTGCCCCTGAATTGGTAATTTTGAGGAAATTTTGCTGTTTTTGGTTATTATCTTGAATATTATTATAGATAGAGATAAACTGTAAATAGCAATAATGTTCAGCAAAGTAAGATCTACAAATAAGTCAACATGACCAAAATGGTCAGTTGACCCGTTTAGGAGTTATTGCCCTTTATAGTCAATTTTTAACCATTTTTCGTAAATTAAAGTAATCTTTTACAAAAATCTTCTCCTCTGAAACTACTGGGCCAAATTAATCCAAACTTGGCCAGAATCATCTTTGGGGTATCTAGTTTAAAAAATGTGTGGCGTGACCTGGTCAACCAACCAAGATGGCCGCCACCGCTAAAAATAAAACATAGGAGTAAAATGCAGTTTTTGGCTTATAACTCAAAAACCAAAGCATTTTGAGGAAATCTGACATGGGATAAAAATGTTTATCAGGTCAAGATCTATCTGCCCTGAAATTTTCAGATGAATCGGTCAATTGGTTGTTGGGTTGCTGCCCCTGAGTTGGTAATTTTGAGGAAATTTTGCTGTTTTTGGTTATTATCTTGAATATTATTATAGATAGAGATAAATTGTAAACAGCAAAAATGTTCAGCAAAGTAAGATCTACAAATAAGTCAACATGACCAAAATGGTCAGTTGACCCCTTTAGGAGTTATTGCCCTTTATAGTCAATCTTTAACCATTTTTCATAAATCTAAGTAATCTTTTACAAAATCTCCACTGAAACTACTAGGCCACAATCATCTTTGGGGTATCTAGTTTGAAAAATGTGTCCGATGACCTGGCCATTCAACCAAGATGGCCGCCACGGCTAAAAATAGAACATAGGGGTAAAATGCAGTTTTTGGCTTATAACTATGAAACCAAAGCATCTAGAGCAAATCTGACAAGAAGTTAAATTGTTAATCAAGTCAATATCTATCTGCCCTGAATTTTTCAGATGAATTGGACAACTGGTTGTTGGGTTGCTGCCCTCCAATTGGTAATTTTTAAAGAAATTTTGCCGTTTTTGGTTATCTTGAATACTATTATAGATAGCGATAAACTGTAAACAGCAATAATGTTCAGCAAAGTAAGATCTACAAATAAGTCAACATGACCTAAATGGTCAATTGACCCCTTAAGGAGTTATTGCCCTTTATAGTCAATTTTTAACAATTTTCATTAATTTGGTAAATTTATGTAAATTTTTACCAAATATAGTTCTCTGTTACTAATGGGCAAAGTTCATTATAGATATAATTGTAAGAAGCA
>NW_027267339.1:10000-15000 GCF_963676685.1 Mytilus edulis | reverse complement strand
GATTGATTGATTGATTGGTTGGTTGGTTGGTTGGTTGGTTAAACACGTTGGATAGGGCCAATTTGAAACAGCGAAAAGGAAACAAAGAAGATCTTGGACCCTATATTAAACACACGAGACGAGACGGAAACATGATTGATTGATTGATTGATTGATTGATTGATTAATTGATTGATTGATTGATGTGGTTGGTTGGTTGGTTGGTTGGTGTTGGTTGGTTGGTTGGTTTAAACACGTTGGAAAGGGTCAATTGAAACAGCGAAAAAGAAACAAAGGAGATCTTGAACCCTATATTAAACACATGAGACGGAAACATGATTGATTGATTGATTGATTGATTAAGCATGATCATGATTGGTTGATTGATCATGATTGGTTGATTGATCCATGATCATGATTGGTTGGTTGGTTGGTTGGTTGGCAAACACATAAAATTCTTCAAGTCGTGCCCCAAATCACATATGTACATGACCTTGACCCTTGACCTTGTGACCTTTTGTCAAGGTCATTGCTTCACAATGTCATTGCAAAAGACCCTATGGGTCAAGGACCTTTTGTTTAGAGTTTTGCCTAATAATGGCTTTTTATAACCATCAATGGGGGTTATGTCCCTTACATAATGGTAAAACCACTACAGTCATAATGTAACAAAGTTGCCCCTTGAAGTACTGAACATTTTTCACTGCTTAAATTTTCTGTATCTATAACCATTCAAGAATTATAGGGAAATCAAAGACATATGAAAATCTAAAATATGACCTTGACCTTTGACCTTGACCTAATTTTCTAAGTTAGGACCCAGGGGACTCAAATAAAAACATTCCAGGGTTATACGGTTAACGGTTTATGAGTTAAAAAAACATACCGACAAATTTATTCCGTAAAGGTACATAACTCCTATAAAATTTCATCGAATCGCTTCGATCCAAATTAGCCAAAAAATTCCTGAGGATGTAACGAACAATTTGTAAAAAGAATTTGTCGCTTTCTTATTTTGTTACGAAGGAGATGCACACACATGACAAACAGTGAATAGGGAGATAACTCTTACAAAGAAAATGGTTCGGCTTAGCAGGGTGAAATTTAAAAGCGCATAAACTATACGATACAATATGAAAAAAATCTAAGCGACATATTGCGAAACAAACATTTATCGCAAGAACAAAATTTGGCGGAAAAAAAAAAATAATAATAATAATAATAATCAGAACAAATACAATAGGCTTTCCACAGAAAGTGGAAAGACCTAATAATATGGAAAAAACTGGAGTTGTCGTTCGTTTTACGTTGATAGGATAGATAGTACACAACCTACATTCAGTTGTAAGTGGAGGGTTAAAAAAAAGGGGGGGGGGGGGCAAAAGGGGGTCTCGGGGAGATTTTTTTTTTTTTTTATTAACGGAACAGAATGGTTAAAAGGTTTTTTACAATATAAATCAATTGCTTTAAAAAAGCAATTGTAGGGGGTCTTTCCCCCTTTAAAATTAATTGAATTTGGGGGGGGGGGGGGTGTTTGTTTGTTTTGTTTGTTTGTTTGTTTGTATGTTTCTGTATGGGGTCTATATTATTGTTACCGGAGAAGTTTCATGTTTAGTTTGGAAAGTTTTTCTTTTATTTTAGGTACAGCGCGCGCGCCACATCACGTGACACGGGTTTATAATAACGAAAAGATAGTCTTTTTATTCCTTTTTAGGTGGGGACTTTGAACAGGCAACATGTACAGAGACGGAATGCACACAATGTAATTTCTTTTGTCATTGTAGGAAATTGACATATTTATGACAGTTCACAAGAAGTGCATGATTTGGATTCATTTGATCCGGTGTAACTTTAAAACACATTTATTGATTATTTTCTGATAATGTACATTTTTCAGCACCTGTTTGTAACACAGATTAGTATTTCAATCTCGGAGCGGACATTTTATTGTAGGCTTTTACTGAAATTTACGGACCTAGCAAGCAATTTTTTACGGCATTGCAATTTCTTTTCTCTAGGAAAAGCTGTGAGAGATATCTGCACCAAGTTTTTTTTATAAACTTTTAGTACATGTATGCCCTGCTGACTGCAAATTTTGAGGTCGATTGTATTTGTAGTTTCAGAGTACATGTGGATTTTTTTTTCAGAAGTGACGCAAGAACAATATTACATTTCAATTTTTCATGAAACATGATTGATTGATCATGATCATGATTGATTGATCATGATCATAATTGATTGATCATGAATCATGATTGATTGATTGATTGATTGATTAGTGGTTGGTTGGTTGGTTGGTTGGTGTAAAACACGTTGGATAGGGCCAATTGAAACAGCGAAAAAGAAACAAAAAAGATCTTGGACCCTATATTAAACACACGAGACGGAAACATGATTGATTGATTGATTGATTGATTGATTGATTGATTGATTGATTGATTGATTGATTGGTTGGTTGGTTGGTTGGTTGGTTAAACACGTTGGATAGGGCCAATTGAAACAGCGAAAAGGAAACAAAGAAGATCTTGGACCCTATATTAAACACACGAGACGAGACGGAAACATTGATTGAATTGATTGATTGATTGATTGATTAATTGATTGATTGATTGATTGGTTGGTTGGTTGGTTGGTTGGTTGGTTGGTTGGTTGGTTGGTTAAACACGTTGGAAAGGGTCAATTGAAACAGCGAAAAAGAAACAAAGGAGATCTTGAACCCTATATTAAACACATGAGACGGAAACATGATTGATTGATTGATTGATTGATTAAGCATGATCATGATTGGTTGATTGATCATGATTGGTTGATTGATCATGATCATGATTGGTTGGTTGGTTGGTTGGCAAACACATAAAATTCTTCAAGTCGTGCCCCAAATCACATATGTACAT
This sequence comes from Mytilus edulis, assembly GCF_963676685.1. Classification (NCBI taxonomy): domain Eukaryota; kingdom Metazoa; phylum Mollusca; class Bivalvia; order Mytilida; family Mytilidae; genus Mytilus; species Mytilus edulis. The sequence goes on along the minus strand of NW_027267339.1, from coordinate 12,127 downwards.
GACCTTGACCCTTGACCTTGTGACCTTTGTCAAGGTCATTGCTTCACAATGTCATTGCAAAAGACCCTATGGGTCAAGGACCTTTTGTTTAAGAGTTTTGCCTAATAATGGCTTTATTATAAACCATCAATGGGGGTTATGTCCCTTACATAATGGTAAAACCACTACAGTCATAATGTAACAAAGTTGCCCTTGAAGTACTGAACATTTTTCACTGCTTAAATTTTCTGTATCTATAACCATTCAAGAATTATAGGGAAATCAAAGACATATGAAAATCTAAAATATGACCTTGACCTTTGACCTTGACCTAATTTTCTAAGTTAGGACCCAGGGGACTCAAATAAAAACATTCCAGGGTTATACGGTTAACGGTTTATGAGTTAAAAAAACATACCGACAAATTTATTCCGTAAAGGTACATAACTCCTATAAAATTTCATCGATCGCTTCGATCCAATTAGCCAAAAATTCCTGAGGATGTAACGAACAATTTGTAAAAAGAATTTTGTCGCTTTCCTTATTTTGTTACGAAGGAGATGCACACACATGACAAACAGTGAATAGGGAGATAACTCTTACAAAGAAAATGGTTCGGCTTAGCAGGGTGAAATTTAAAAGCGCATAAACTATACGATACAATATGAAAAAAATCTAAGCGACATATTGCGAAAACAAACATTTATCGCAAGAACAAAATTTGGCGGAAAAAAAAATAATAATAATAATAATAATCAGAACAAAATACAATAGGCTTTCCACAGAAAAGTGGAAAGACCTAATAATATGGAAAAAACTGGAGTTGTCGTTCGTTTACGTTGATAGGATAGATAGTACACAACCTACATTCAGTTGTAAGTGGAGGGTTTAAAAAAAGGGGGGGGGGGGGGGCAAAAGGGGGTCTCGGGGAGATTTTTTTTTTTTTTTTTATTAACGGAACAGAATGGTTAAAAAGGTTTTTTACAATATAAATCAATTGCTTTAAAAAAGCAATTGTAGGGGGTCTTTCCCCTTTAAAATTAATTGAATTTGGGGGGGGGGGGGGTGTTTGTTTGTTTGTTTGTTTGTTTGTTTGTATGTTTCTGTATGGGGTCTATATTATTGTTACCGGAGAAGTTTCATGTTTAGTTTGGAAAGTTTTTCTTTTATTTTAGGTACAGCGCGCGCGCCACATCACGTGACACGGGTTTATAATAACGAAAAGATAGTCTTTTTATTCCTTTTAGGTGGGGACTTTGAACAGGCAACATGTACAGAGACGGAATGCACACAATGTAATTTCTTTTGTCATTGTAGGAAATTGACATATTTATGACAGTTCACAAGAAGTGCATGATTTGGATTCATTTGATCCGTGTAACTTTAAAACACATTTATTGATTATTTTCTGATAATGTACATTTTTCAGCACCTGTTTGTAACACAGATTAGTATTTCAATCTCGGAGCGGACATTTTATTGTAGGCTTTTACTGAAATTTACGGACCTAGCAAGCAATTTTTACGGCATTGCAAATTTCTTTTCTCTAGGAAAAGCTGTGAGAGATATCTGCACCCAAGTTTTTTTATAAACTTTTAGTACATGTATGCCCTGCTGACTGCAAATTTTGAGGTCGATTGTTTTGTAGTTTCAGAGTACATGTGGATTTTTTTTTCAAGAAGTGACGCAAGAACAATATTACATTCAATTTTTCATGAAACATGATTGATTGATCATGATCATGATTGATTGATCATGATCATAATTGATTGATCATGATCATGATTGATTGATTGATTGATTGATTAGTTGGTTGGTTGGTTGGTTGGTTGGTAAAACACGTTGGATAGGGCCAATTGAAACAGCGAAAAAGAAACAAAAAAGATCTTGGACCCTATATTAAACACACGAGACGGAAACATGATTGATTGATTGATTGATTGATTGATTGATGATTGATTGATTGATTTGATTGATTGGTTGGTTGGTTGGTTGGTTGGTTAAACACGTTGGATAGGGCCAATTGAAACAGCGAAAAGGAAACAAAAGAAGATCTTGGACCCTATATTAAACACACGAGACGAGACGGAAACATGATTGATTGATTGATTGATTGATTGATTAATTGATTGATTGATTGATTGGTTG
>NW_027267338.1:0-24632 GCF_963676685.1 Mytilus edulis | reverse complement strand
TACCGAAATATTCTCCTCCAATGCTCATCCGTCAAAACATCAACCTTAAAAAGCGTTGTCTTATATGCGCCAATTGTTGATCATTATACTATGTTATGGTTCTATTGAATTGTTTTACATGTATACCAATATCAATTTAACCCCAGCTCTTTAAAATAAAAGCATGCATTGATCAACAAATTTAAATAATCATAACAAACTTTTATACGGGTGAGTACATGTGATGAGCTAGTATATATCATACGGTAATTAGAGAAAGGTCCGATTTAAGTATTCCTTAGTTAAGTGAAGACTTAAGTAAGTTTATGCATACCACTTAAGAATTTTACTTAACTAAGGAAATTCTTAGTGAAATCTAAGTTTAAGGAATACTTAAGTTAAGATGTTTTATGCATACGGCCCCAGGTATTTGAGTAGTACAGAAGACAAAATAAATCAGAGTGCAAAAGAAAAAAAAGAGAACTAGGAATAATAAGAATTATTGACAACATCCTAGAAAAGGCATGGGAATGGAGATGGGAAAAAATGCATTCTACCATTTGATATCCCAGAATGAATAACTTTAAGAAAGTAAGTTAACCTAATAGCCATCCTTTATCCTTTATCCTTTATCCACAGTTGTTATCCATTCGTTTGATGTGTTTGAACTTTTGATTTTTCCATTTGATTTGGGACTTTCCTCTTTTATATTTTCATCGGAGTTCAGTATTTTTGTGATTTTACTTTTTATGCTACATCGGATTCGAATTTCACAGATACATATGCATAACATGTTTAATACTACCGTTAATGCTATTGAATTTAGATTTGACTTTGTATTTTTTTTTCAACTAGTTTTATTTATTTACTTAAAACATTTTTTGACAAAGTTTCCTGTAACCATTTCTACACTCAAGTGTCCTGCTTAACCTACCTAGCTTAGTGAAGTCTTAACTATTATGGTAAAGCATGCAATATGCTTTTGCCTCGGCTTGTAAAGGCTAGGGAAAATATAAAAAAAGAGTATTTTTTCTACCTGTTGTACAAAAATGTAATGTGCCAGGACATCAGAAACAATGTATTTTTTTATTTTTATTTTTAAGAGGATTTAATATATTCAAAATATACATAAATTGAGTACTCATTTTATTCATTACTTTATTACAGTCAGTGAAATAACTTTTATGAAGATATGCTAAACTGGCTAAAGGATTTAACATAAGACGGAGCCAGAAATAGTGACAAAACAAAGTGTAGCAGAAAACAAAAGGAAAACTCTTGTGAATAAAAAACCATGTTGGAATACAGAACTAGAAAAATAGCTGTATGAAATGAATTATCAATGCCTTCATAAAGAGCTTTGATATTTCTACATAAACTGTAATGATATTATGCAAACGGGATAGATAAATGAATTATCATGAATAGACTTTATAATTTTCATTCTAGATCTGAATTAGCAACGTATAGATACAAAACAGATTTTTTTAAACTTTACTGTTTGTCTAGCTAATAATAAATTATATTTAATCATACCTTTGTATTTACATTATTTAAGAAAATTGGGTAGCATGGATATGTTGATTGCATTCATTAAAATTTGGGTAAAATTCAGAAGTACAATTCCTGGAGAGACTGATTGGTTGCATGTTTGTTACTGAAACGTCCATTGGCAAATATTTCATGCATGTTCAGGAAGATGGAGAGAAAGTGGCAAAATACAAAATTTTCGGGTAGTATGTTGGACACAACATGGTATAGTGGAAATGAAAAACGCAATAATTGCAACATTTCAAAAAGTAATAGTTTCGCCATTTTGAACTGATGTAAGAACCAGGAGTTATTGCAGTTGTTGCCTGGAAGGGATTTTAGTATCCTTCATATGGATAAAAAGGTTTATAGATTGAACCAACGGAGTTCCAACGTTTGCTAACAGTTTGTATTACTACGTTGGCCTAACGTTTGTTCAACATCAGCAAGTATTATTCCATCATTGGACCAACGTTGGGCCAATGTATTGTATAAAACCTTACAACGTTGTGCCAACGTTTAGCCATCACGTTGGACCAACATAGGGCCACTTTGCACTTATACATTGGGCCAAAGTTTAAAAATAACGTTGGGCCAATGAATGTAGATACGTTGAGCCAACGTTGTGCCAACGTACCAATGTTGTCTGGGTGTTAGCAAAAATAACAGAAATCGCCAGACTATAGACAAGCTTGTTAGAAAGAAAAATTAGAACGCCAATAACAACAACGAGAAGAATTCACAGTAAAACAATACTAGTAGTTCTCCATTAATATAATTATATTACAATTATATATTGACATAATAACGAGTATCGTTTTTTTTTCTCCTTCCCGTTAGGGGTTTAGTATCATACCATCATAACATATATGAGAAGAACATAACCCGTGTCATGCCAACAACTGGTTTTTAAATAGATGTGTTTAATTCCGATGCAAAGACCCTATAAGTGAATCAATATTAACGCCAAAATATGCAATCTTTAATGACCTGACAACAGTCTCGTAACTATGTCCATTCTTAATAAGTCTATTCAAAGGTTTTGTTAGTTTTTGAGGTGAATACTGACACCTTTGTGCTTTATAAAGAATATTTCCATAAAAAATTGGATGTGACATACCTGAACGTATAAGAAGTCTGCATGTTGAGCTACATTTACGAATGATGTCCTTATACCGATGTTAAAATTTAGTAAATGTTTTGACTAGTTTGTGATATCGAAAACCCTGGTGTAATAATTTTTCAGTAATACATAAATTTCTCTCGTTAAAATCTAAAACATTGTTACATACACGAGCGAATCGTACAAGTTGAGATATATATACACCGTAAGATGGTGACAAGGGAACGTCACCATCTAAAAATGGATAATTAACGATAGAAAATAAAAAATCATCTCTTTTATCATAAATTTTAGTATTCAGCTTTCCGTTAGTGATATAGATATCAAAATCGAGGAAAGGGCAGTGGTCATTGTTAGTATTAGCTTTATTTAAAGTAAGTTCAACAGGATAAATTTCTTTAATATACATACTGAAGTCGTCATTATTGAGAGCCAAAATATCATCCAAATATCTAAAAGTATTATTAAATTTGTTTATAAGATGTTGTTTCGATGGGTCTTTGCTTATTTTTGTCATAAATTGTAACTCATAGCAATACAAAAACAGGTCCGCAATAAGTGGTGCACAGTTAGTCCCCATTGAAATTCCGATAATCTGACGATATACGGAATCCCCAAAGCGAACAAAAATGTTATCTAGTAAAAATTCAAGGGCATATATAGTATCAAAGCATGTCCAATTGACATAGTTTTTTTGTTTATTGCTACTAAAAAATGACCTAAAAGAGTTTGAACATATATATTCACATTCTGACTTTTTAAATGCCCATTTAATTAGGTGTGTGAATTTTTTCTTAATGAGAATGTGAGGCAATGTGGTATACAGGGTAGAAAAATCAAAACTTTGAACAGATTTAAAATCACCAATATAAGCATGCAATTTATCAAGTACTTCCAACGAGTTCTTGACACTCCAAAAGTAAATAATTCCACTATTTTCGAAGGCCTCATTTGAACAATAATTATTATTTATTATCAGGTTTTTAATTGTACCAAGTGTGCTGCTAAGAAGAATAGACAATTTAGTAGTGGAACAATGGCTTGAAGACGAAATAAATCTATATTTGTAAGGTGTTTTGTGTAGCTTCGGAAGCCAGTACATAGTTGGGACTTTCATTGCATTTGGCTCTGCTTGTAAAGCGGTAGCTAAAAGTTTATGTTTGTTACAGATGTCGTGTTCTGAAAATGGAGTCAGTTGGAATGTTGGTGAATTGGTGATTTCTTTTTTCAGAACCTCAATGTAAAATTTACGTCAAACAATAATAATATTATTAGCAGTTTTATCGGCCGGGACAAAAACAAATTTCTTGGCTAGTTCTTTTAGTTTATGTTTGATACGAGAAATAGGTTTTTGTGGTTATTGTTAATAGTAAAATGTTCTTTAAAATGTTGAATACGTATATCAACTATCTTCATTACTGAATTTAAAAAAGAGTCCAAAGATTTTTTGTCAGCTTTTTCCAGTTTTATCCATCTCATACAGTAAGTATGGAGTGAGTCGTGGATGATATTACGACACTCATTCCAATTAATAATTGACGGGGGACGATATTTAGGTCCTTTACTGAGGAATGATTTTAACTCTCGGTCTTGAACGATGTTAAGATCTCCTGTTATAACATGGGAAATGGGTCCATAAATATATTCGGAGGTACTACAATTACATGAAGTAGGTGTATTTTCACTGATATTAACATCTTTACACAGTTGACTATAATTAAACACAAATTTCCGGGTAGATTTCTTGTAAATACATTTGTATAACAAATAAGAGGTAGCTCAGTATTGTCAAAATATCAAGGAATTTGTTCTTTAACAGAATGGTCGTTAAATATACCGGCAATATTTACAAAATCAAAACCTTTATTGACATAACAATGTTTTGTATGATCTTCAGGGCGATCAATTTTGGGAAATAGTTTAGAATAACAATATGCCATAATAATTTGAACAATTTCATACTTAGGACTGCTATATGAAATTGTGTTGCAATCCTCCAAAATTTTATTTAACTTATTAACCGGTAATGAACAGAGTTTTGTTAACAGATAATGTCTGCCGTTGTTTTTTTGAAATAGAAATTAGGTCCGAAATATTGGTATGATTGGTCCGAAATTTTCTTTGATTGCGATTTGTCCTACGACCGTGAGAACGGTTTTTACGAACAGTTTTAGAAACTATATCCAAAATGTTAACGGACATGCTCAAAATTTTCCACCGGACAGAAGGGACATTGATGGATAAAACGTATGCTGAACGGACATAAAACGAAAACTAAGGGATGTCTAACGGACATGAACGGATTGAAAAAAGTTATCCGTTTGGCGTCCGTTTGCGCTATCCAATAAGGTGTGATTGGTGCTTAAAACTCCGGTCACACCTCATCAGATAGCGCGAACGGACGCCGAACCGATAACTTTTTTTTTGAATTCGTTCATGTCCGTAAACCGCATGTTGTTATCCGTTAGACGTCGGTCGATATCTGTTTCATTTCGCTCAGTGTCGGACTGTCCGCTTTATCAGTCGACGTCCGTTCTGTCCGATGGAAATAAAATGAGCATGTTCAAAACTTTGAACGGACGTTCAACGGATGAAGGTCCGGTAAGCGTCCGTTTTTTACAATACTCGTCCGTTATGTGTCCGTTTTGTATCCGTTATTTGTCTTATACTAAGGTATATAGGATTTTGAATTACCAATAAGGATATATATAAAATCGATGTCAATTAATAAACATAACTTGCAGCAATTTTTACCCCCCCCCCCCCCCCCCCCTTGTTGTTCTGCTTAACTATGTAAATTGAAAACTTATGCAAATGGTGTTTTTAAAATAAAACACTTCGTAATAGGAGAAAATTGTCATTTTATTTGTTTCTATTAACAATTTTTTTTTACTATAGTAAACAATTCAGTAAGCATTTATCGCCTTCTCTAACAAAGAGCTTCAATGCTATTTCAACCGGGTTTCCGCCTGATACTGCGATCTACACGATTGCACTACGATCGTCAAAAGCATTTTTTTTTAGAGATCGTGGTGCGATCTTGGCCTAGTGTGACAGGGTCCGGGGTATAATATTAATGTTGCTGAATATAACCAAATATTAAGGATGTGCCCTGAATGCAGTTGTGAACAATCAATCTTAGTTACAATTATTTCAATACAAGTGTGATTACACTAAGTTGGACGTCACTTATAGTACTTGCATATAGCAGTTTTAAAATCGAATCATATCTAAGGCTTGTTTTTTTACGATAGAAATTACATTTTGATTAGTTGAAATAAACTCTAGCATAGCTATTTTAATAGTTTTTATCTTTATATAATAAAAATGCACGCGTGTTGGGTTGCCAGTCATAGTTAATTTAAACTTTGAAACCTAAGTGCCAATGTTTTTAACAGTAATATATTTCATGACACAAAGTAACCAGAAAGTCTCAACATTGTGACAGAAAGACTCAACCAATACCTTTATATCTCAACCATTTAGAATTTTTCATTTCTGTGCTAAGACTATAGGCTTGACAATCAAATAGTCTTGCAATTTACAGAAGTGGTTATCGTAAAGCATTAAAAAACACAAATAATCGACATATTTTCTTACTAAATCATTAATATCATAGCAGTTTTATCGGATTCAAAGAAAGTAAACATGATAATCCGTAGGAGAAAAGTGATTGTGACCTTAATTTCAGATATTTTGAACCAAGAAGAGACATATTAGTTACAATTACCATTTATCTATGGCATGACATTCTCCAATTTTACAAAACAATCATTGATTTTCAGTAAATTGACGAAAAGTCGACCTACCCTATGTTTATTTTGGATATTTTGAACCAGAAAAGCTCAACAGGAAGTGCCAGAATACTTTTTACCGTCTCAACATTTGGTTGAGATTAGATGGTTTACCAAGCGTGTATAAGCTGAAACAATATTTAAAGGTAAGTTAATTTTGTTATTTTGTAGTTTTTACAGTTTCCCGATATAAATTGATTTAGTAAAAGCTGTATTGATCAATATTAATGATAGTTTTAGCGTGAAAATATATTGATAAAATAGCACGATAAGACTTTTCCGTACTTTTTATAATATAGCTTACAAGCAAAATTACTGAAAAACAGCTATAAATTTTCCAGGTTCACTGGGTATGTTTGTAGTGCTTTGTTGAGTTTGTTAGTCCGTTAGTTCTTATGATCTCTACTTAGCTCGAGGTGTAATATCTCAAAATTGAAGAGTTTAAGTGCTACCATTGATCAAGAATAATGTATTCGGAATAGGCGTGACTTTAATCAACCGGTAGATGGCGCACATTGTTAATATCACAAATGTTGGCTTAATCTGCAAAGTGTGAGAGAAGGGAAGTGGATCGTAACCCTTGGCTAGCGAAGATGGCTAAACGAGGCCTGGGGTGTTAGAAAGTTCTGTTAAGTTTAACTACATACTCATGATACTGTTTGCTTATATATTAAGGACACATCTGAATATATCAAACCAAAGGTTCCAAGGAGCCTGTGTCGCTCACCTGATATTTCTATTTACTATTGATGCATGAAATATTGCAACCAATATACTTTTGCTTTAGTTTCAGAGAAATATGCCAACAACTGCGTTTTCCCACTATGTTTTAGTTTAGCCATGTCTGTCATGTTGGTTGGCAGGCAGGGTCAATCGACACATATTCTTAAACTATATACGCTAATGCTTATTTGTGGCTTTGGTTAAATTTGTCTCAGTTGTTACAAAAGAAGACTCTTTTAAAAGATAACAAAAATTGATGAAAAATTGTTAAATTTGACAAATTTTACTTTAGAGGACAATAACTCCATCTGGGCTCCATTGACCATTTTGTAGATCTTATTTGTATATCTGACTTTGATGAAAATAATTGCTGTTTACACATGTTACAGTTTATCTCTATCTATAATCATATTCAAGATAATAACTAAAATCTGCAAAATGTCCTTAAATTTACCAATTCAGGAGCAGTAACCCGCTGAATCCGATTTGCTCTGAATGCTTTGGTTTCAGAGATATAAGCCGAAATCTACATTTTCCCCATGTGTGCTATTTTTAGCAAGGGCGGCCATCTTGCTTGGCAGTCCGGATCAACAGACACATTATTCAAAGAACATACCCCATTGATAATTGAGAACAAGTTTGGTTCAATTTGGGCCAGTAGTTAAAGAGTTAAAGATTTTTGTAAAAACTAAACTAAGGATGATGGACGACGACGGACGACGGACGCCAAGAGATGAAAAAAGCTCGCCTGCAATTCTAGCTCCGATCTACATACTACTCTACTGATTGAGTGAAGGACAATAGTCTCACTGCAAGGAGTTTGTAGTCACATTTAATAATAGGTAAGACGGGTTGAGCTGTTTGTTCTTCAGGTATAATACTTTTGGATAATATTATTTTTTTTAAAGTTTGTATGACAATGATAGGTAAATGTGTTCTTGATTTGTCGCATGTTGCCGTATGTTGTTTTAATTGATCACCAAAAGACTAAGTAAAATCTTCGGTTGTAATAGATTAACTGAATTACATTATATTAATTGATAACAAATTCCGGATCTTCGAGATTTGTGTTTGAATAACATATACACTATCTAATTAAACTACATCAGATACAAACTGAAACTCTTAATCGCAATAGAATCAATCACCTTAGCTGTATATATAGTAACGTTTTGATCAAACATGTATTTCTTTTTAGCGGTTCTGAAATATAGAAATTTGGTTAACATAAAATCTTAAATATAACATTATTAACCAACTAAGTACATTATTGCCAAAAATGACTGGTTATTAAAAATAACATATTTTCTGTAATGGCCCTGTTTTTTTCTGTAATGGCCCTGTTTTTCTGTAATGGTCCTGTTATTTCTGTAATGGCCCTGTTTTTCTGTAATGGCCCTGTATTAATGCCCGGTTTGTCTGTATGAAGCACAATTAGAGTTTTTAATAAAGTTAACAAAATTAAGTTGTAAAGAGTATAATACTTTTTTGTATTTTATTTAATTTAGTAACCAGCAACCAACATTAAATAACCATATATAGGGATCACTGTTCATCCTGTTTTTCAACACATAACTTCTGCCAACTAAATATCTTAGATATTTGATATATTAACACATACACTTTTATTCAGTTGGTTAATACATGTATTTAGAAATGGGTGTTTTATAATGGCTCTGTTATATGTCCTCGGTCAGGAATAATGTCCTCGGATGTCTGTAATGGCCCTCGGCGTTGCCTCGGGCTTTTACAGACTTCCTTGACCATTATTACAGACCTTGGACATATAACAGGGCCATTATAAAAACACCCATTCATTAATATTATAATACTATTTAATAGTACATATACTGTCCGGAGTCAAACATGTCAAAATTAATCGGTCACAGTGAAGTGTCAAATAATCTATATAAAGTCTAGTTAATCTCTAACAAAAGAAGCCGACCCATATAAATAAACCCTATTCATGAATTTATCATGTTTATACAATTGAAAGGTCTGTATTGTTTGATTAAATATCAACTGATGTTTAAATTTATATAGATTCTGAAATGAACTATATTTTGTTGACCTCTCCATAGACGTATCTGTGTAAATAAACGTGTTCGAAGAAGCAAAATGGCAGGTACGTTCTATCTTATACTATTTTCTGCTCTTGAATAATATTTGTATTACTGTTTTAAACGTTTTTAAACAAACATATATATGAAAATAATTTATAGAAAACAAAAACTAAAATCATAAGCATCATAAGCATACATTAGTGCTAAACAATTCACGTTAGTAACTATAACGATATTCAGCTTTGTTTATTTATTATTTCTCTTTGATCCAAAATAATTATGTTGTATGATGTCAATGCAACATTTGCAATGATGATAAAGAAAACGATGGAATTTGATATCTTGATATCTCAGTATTGACTTCATTTTCATTATAAAAAGAAAATAAAACGGTTTGAAAAGAAATTCATTGATGTATGTATCCAGGTAAGCCAAACGTCATCAACAGAATGGCTGGTAAGTTATTATATATAGTTAATAATAATGTTTTGTTCTTTAATGTGGATTTTAATAGAGTGACAAAAGATACAGAAGGGACTAAAAGACAACTGCAGAATAAAAAAAAAACAACACAACATAGAAAGCAAGCTTCATTATATTCGATTTATTGTGTTTACTCGATAAAACACATAAGGTCGTTCAAGCGTTGTGCAAATAATTTCAATTTGTAAATACTTGTTTCCTTCAACAGTTCAGGTGCTATTGTCATTGATTTATTTTATTCGAGCTGATAAAACTTTTGAAGTTGAATCGCAAGTTGGTTAAAGGAAAGGAGTAAGTCCGGTAAGGACCGACTTTGGCCTCAAATTTCAGGTTCATCTGACAGAAGATTTTGACCATTTTTCAAACACTTAGGTGTCCATTTCGTTTGATTCAATTAGTTTATGTGACAGATTTTAACTGATTTAGTCATGAAAAACGATCCGATTCAAGCTGAAATATGAAAAATCTACCAAATATGCCGACAAATGTCACTTTTCAGATGGTTTTTGTCAAAAATGAAAGTGGCCGCATCCGTGTTCATCCTCAACCTTTATATATGTTATGTATTATCATCAAATACAACTTACATTTCAATATAAAGGATGAACACGAATGAAGCCACTTTCGTTTTACACGGAAACCGTCTAAAATATAACAAGAATGCTAGAATTGTGAAGATTTCAGTAATTTAGCATGACTCAATGGTGCCACTACCCGATATATGTGCATGATATTGTAAAAAAACATATTTATGTAGCAGAAGCATTCTTCTGTCCAATCAATAACTAAAAGTTTACATTTTAACAATTTTGTAAATTTAAACTTCTAAATTTTGGGGCCAAAAAAGTGGTCTTACTGGACCTACTCCTTTTGTAGTTTTTTATTATTATTTTGAATATTAGTACATATATATATATATATACAACTCGTCTAAACATCAACCCAACAATGTTAGATCTGTAAATTTGCTTTATATATATATATATATATAAACTGTACATTGCAACAATGTTCAACAAAGTAAGATCTACAAAAAGTTGATGTGTTTAAAATTATCGTAATCCCTTGAGGAGTTATTGCCCTTTTAAGATAATTCTAAACGATTTGTTTTTCAAGTTTGCTGACATTCAAAAATCTTCTCGTCTGAAACTACTTGGAAAAACACCTTCAATCTTTAACTACATGTTCCTTAGTGTCTGTATCTTGTTTATCAATTATATGCGAAGTGTTGATCCGTCGTCAAACATTGCCACAATGGCTAGAAATAAATCATAAGGCATATGCAGTTTTTGGCTTATATCACAAAAACGAAAGCTTTGAGAGCAAATCTGACTGGGTGAAACCGTTCATAAGGTCAAAATCAATCAGCCCAAACAACCCATTGTTGGGTTGCTGCTACTAAATTTTATATTTTAAGAAATTTTTGTATTTTTTTTTTATTATTTTGAATATCATTGAAGATAAAGATAAACTGTGAACAGCCAAAATGTTCAGCAAAGTAAGATCTACAAAATTGTCAATTGACATCTTAAGGAGTTATTGCCCTTTAATGACCACTAAATATTACATTAATATATATTGAAAAGCAAAATTAATCATTTATGAAGGATTTAAGCAAAAAACAATAGGTGAGCGATTCATATGATTCAGGCTCTTGAGAGCCTCTTGTTTATCTTCTATAAGGATGTAAATTTGGGTGAGTTTTTTTTTCACCAGACGTGTTGTTTTTACATCGGTACATTCTATATACCGGATTTTGTTTATATTACGCTTTAAGGAGGTAGACCTAGGTTAAGGGAAATAACTCTTAAAATCATCAGTACGTTTGTGTCAACCATTTTCAAAAACATATTCTAAGCTTCTAGGTTACATAGATTATTTTTGATCTGTTTCAGGTAAATGCTTAAAAAACATTGATGAACTTTACTTTTACAAACGCTTAACTGATTTAAAGAGTTATCTCCCTGAACCAAGGTCTACCCCCTTAAGTGATCTGTGTAGATACATGTAGCATGTCGATATGCATTATTGTTTGTTTTGTGATGTACTGTTGGTGTGTTACTATTTCCACAACATTACATATTGTAATAAAAATGCAGGTGTACTTAGGGTGAACTTGGATGCTAAATACATAACATCTTACAAAAGATAAATGTTGAATAGAACCCTTAGACTTCCAAAATAAAAAAATGAAAAAAATAAAAACTAATTGTTCAGAGAACAATTGAAGGTCTTTCCACCAAAAACAAAATTAAGTTTAAAATGTCATTGCAACCGTCAAATGATAGCTTATTGTATGATGATTTAAAAAATATATGGTTTCTATACAATATTTTTTAAATAAGGGATTTAATTTGTGTCTTCCGGTTTGAAAAATGTTACTTCCGATAATATTTGAATATTTACTTGACACTGATTCCAAAAATATCTGGTTCTATATACTTGTATATTAATAAAGTACAAAAAAAAAGCTATTTCCGGTTTACACAAAGTCACTTCCGTTTTTTTTCAAGATTAAATGGTTTGATACCTTTTGCATAAAGTATCATGGCTTTATGGTGTATACATATAAGGTAAAAGCAAAGGTCAAAATCTAGAACTTCAATTAAACTATGACATTGAGATCAATCAAGGTCATAAACCAAGGACCTCAAATCAAAAGACCATAGGTCTTAATTATATTTGGTTATTGAGGTATATCACCATACGCGTATTTTTAAATACAAGAGGGGAGAAAACTACCTTTTACGTTCAACGTACCCTTGCAATCAAAAATTACGTGTTACGACATGTCGCAACTAACAATTTAGTTAAAATAATTTGTTGATATCTTATACGGTTTTTGGTAATAATTGAAAATAAGCCAAATTCAAAAATTAGAATATGACCTTGACCTTTGACCCTGACCTATTTTTTATTTTGTTGGACCAAGGACCTCAAATCAAAAGATCCTAGGTCTCTATCACTTATGGTTTACAAGATAGATATGCATATCACTTATATCAAATGCATAAGGGGAAATAACTATCATATAGAGCGTTCATATTGCTTCGGTCAAAATAGAACAAATGATGTGAAGGATATAACGAGCAATTTTATAAAATAAATTTGTCGCAATCTTTTACGGTTGCGAAGGAGTAGTGGACACAAGGAAAACAGTATTTGGGGAACAATAGGTCTTTCCACAGAAAAGTGGAAAGACCTAATAAGGCATTTAAATGCACGTATATATCATGTATGCATAGCATTAATATGTTGTATATAAGTATACTTTTAGATTTTCAAAGAAGGTATGATTTTAAACATAACACAGCAATATATATTGCAATTTGACATACTTTAAAATCAAAATCTGAACGTAGGTAGAATTATAAATGATGTAAATAGCACTTAAATTAAAACACTTCTTTTTAAAATTCATAGCATTACCTGTGTACAATTTTTTTTATACTTAAGAGCCCCATCATACTGTGTAAATATCTGTGTAGATATTTGTGTTGATTAAGCATTTAACCCATATATCCTCCAATATATAACGGAGGAAAATATCTGTACAAAACAGGACAACAAACACTAAGTATGATAATTTAGAATGTATCAAATGAACGTGATTAAAACTTTTAAAAAATGTTTGCAAAGTTATATCCCTGTGTTGTCCTACACCACCTTTTTTATAAGTTGTACATGCTGCAAACCCACAAAATAATTCAAAACATCAGAAAACAAGAAGAAGTGATCAACAGATCTGAAAATAAACTCATTACCAGGAATTGAATTTTGTATTTGCACCAGATGCGCGTTTCGTTTACACATACTCACCAGTGATGCGCGCATCTAAACAAAGTTAAAGAGGCAAAAAAAAAAAAACATCCACAAATTACAAGTCACCACCGCCAAACGTGTCAATAAGATGTAGACCAAATGTGAACACATTCTGTACAGTTGTTGCAGAAACAGACAAACGTATAGAGACCCTTATTATATTTGATGCGTCACAAATCACAGGGGATAATAAACAAAGTTAGAGGAAAAAAAACATCCACACATTACAAGTCACCACTGCCAAACGTGTCAAAAAGATGTAGACCAAATATGAACGTATAGAAACCCTTATTATATTGCTGCGTCACAAATCACAGGGGATAATAAACACAAATGAAATGATACTATTTTCATATGAGCATGCGCAGGAGCTCTATTTTCAAAAATTCCTGGGCGATTTTTATTGTCATAATTAATTAATCAAATACATTTACATAATTGTATATGCCGTCACAATGATAACATAAACAATATAGCTAACCTAGACAGTATAGTAGCATGAGTAGAGGCGCACACCTTGTCAAATTCATGATCAAAAAGTTGAGGAGTGTTTATTAAGTTGAAGTAATCCAGTAATGACTGTTTTCTCTTTTGGTCTGCTTTAACCTCCAGGGTCAATTATTGATTTTTCGTCAGATAAAAATAAACCAATTGTGTTGTTATGGTTTCTATAAGTAATTTTCAATGATGATTTATAAGATTGTCTGATAATCTCTTCATAATTGTTTCAATATTGCACTATTGTTGTTCCTTTAATTATCACAATACAGGATGAAAAAAAGAATATACTGCAAGGTAAACAACAACATTTTGTAAAACAAGCATTTTATTCACAAATAATACAGTCACCATTATTTAGTTCGGAAAAAAATTCAATTGTGACTTTTTAAGAGCAGTGACTATCTAATTGTCAAATTGCCGTACTGGAAACAAAAAGGGAAAAAGCAACAAAACAAACATGTAATTGAATATAATTTTCAACTTTAATTATATATATTTGCCTCCGCTTGACCGACCTTAATGTGCAAGTTATTATCTTTTTATTTCAAACTAAATATCATAATTTCAGAACCAGCAACACACCAAGCATCAATAGCTCTATATCAATACATGTGCAATCATATTGTTGGGACCGAGGAGCATGTTCAATCACTTAGAATGATCAACACTGTAAGAGATAATTTATCACGCAATGAAATTCAAACAACAATCACAAGTGGAAGTTTTGGAGAAGATCTTGATATGCGAGGAAGTGACGTTGATCTTGTGAAAGTGATATCATTTATTGAGGTTTGTGAAAACATAAACATTCCTTTCAACCAAAATATAACATATTTTACCATGGAAACATGCGAAGCACAACCAGGATCTACCCAATTACGTCTGGTTCATGGTAAGAACTTGAAAGTATTTGAACTTTGTAATGAAATTGAAGGCCAATACTATTTTTCAAACCTTAAAATAAAACAACTATTCTTGCACAAGTTTTCTTCGATCATCCATGGACCATGTGTTTCTGACAATGATGGATTTATGGATTATGCCTACACCTTACACAACAGATCATGGATAAAACAAGCAGAAGAGTGGAAAACACGGTCAAAGAACGCATGGCCAGAGTACGATGTTAAACAGTCAATTATAAAACACGGTGTTCTGTTTGTACCAAAAGGTGTCCAAGGATCGAAGAAAGAAGAATTAGAATGGCGAATATCGTTTTCCGTTGGAGAAAAGTTTCTTATCTATTCTTTCACACATACACAATTACTGTGTTATGCTCTCATGAAAATTCTTTTAAAAGACGTGATAGATACTGACTTAGAATGTAAAGAATTACTTAGTTCATACTTTATGAAAACAATTTTATTTTGGATATCTGAGGAATTTCCACTTTCGATATGGAGGCCAGAAAACCTGATATCTAATTTTATGAGGTGTGTGAAGAGGCTAATATACTGTGTTGAAAACTCAGTTTGCCCACAGTACTTCATTCCTGAAAATAATTTATTTAAAAATAAGATTAAAGGACACGCACAGGAAACACTCTTACAAAAACTAAACATTCTATATAGTTATGGGTGGCGAAGTATCTTATTTTCAGATCAAATGTCGAATTTCAATGAATTATCATTTCAAAAAGAAGTGCATATAATGTACGGTGAAAGTCTTAAACTACTAATGTCGCCATCTTCGTGTTTACGAGACCGTTCAATCCCAATTGGAAGTGATAATTTGTCATGGAGGAAAGGAATACATAAGGTTTTGTCCAATAACAGTTCCAAAATAAGAGACTTTTACTCGTTCTATACGTCAACGATCTTATTCAATAGTGACAATTTTCTTACAATTGATGATATACCCGATAATAAATCTTCCTATAAACAGTACAAAACTAGTATAAGTACTGTGTTATTGAATGCACGACATGATGCTGTGTCTGGATGGCTAAAGTTAGCTTCGCTTTTCTATAGGACTAAACAGTACAAACTAGCTCTCGACATTCTGCAGTATTCACTTTTAAAATGTTCACCTGAAAAACTTTACTTTGGCATTCGTTTGTCTCCTATACAGAATGAATTGTTAAGTTTGCAGTTTGTAAAGCGGTTGACTGTTTCTCGGTTGAAAAGAATGCTGCTTTTCAGTTATTTAAGGTTTACTAAGAACTGTACGTTGTTACCAGATGAATTACAAATTAATGGAGATTGGTCATATTACCAAATACCACCGGAGGTATATGCTCATTTTATTTCTTTTCTTTGTCATTATAATATGAAAAATACCGATCAATGCCTTGATTCTCTCCAAGATTTACAATTGACTATAGAGGAAGAGCATTTCATTGCAAGTGACTCAGAGAGGGCTATGTCCTACAATATCCTCGGTGTAGTTTTCAAGGTTTTGGGAGACATAGAATCAGCTAGATATGCCTTTATAAGATCTATAGAACTCGAATCAGATCCAGATTTAAATACTGCTTTTCGGAATTTGTTATCAATTGGTGGAATGTAATACAGATAGTGTAATAAAACCTAAGATTTTACTTATTCTTTTAATGATTAAAGTTTTTTTTACTCAAATGGTATTGATTATATTATTTGTGCTTTATATGTTGTGTACAAGTTGTAATGTTGTACAGATTATAATTTGTACAGATTTTTTGTACAAGTTGTCAGTGTTTTATGTACCGCTAAACATAAATGGATGATGCAATCCCACAATGTTTTATTTCGCATATTTTTGTCATATTTCCACAACTGCATAATACAGTCTAAAACTGAGCATTGATACACACACATTATAAGACCACACACACAAATTTTTATGGATATGATTTTGGTATTAGAAGAAAGATAAAATTAGAATTTAAACCATTCAGGTGTCCTCCTTTCCAGTTTAAGGACAAAGAGAATAGCACTAAATGTTAAGTCGAAGTATATACATTTGAATTTAAGACATTAAGCTGATACATTTTAGAAGATAAACTTTTATCACCTGGTGCAAGAAGTTCTGTGTAAAAAAAAATTATAACTTGTACAAAAACCCTGTACAATTTATAATTTGTTCAAAATTTCATATTGTATACAACATACTCATGATATATGAGTTTAAAACATATAATGATTTATTTGCAATAAGAAACAGAGAACAAATACAAATATATTTTTGATATGCTTCTTTTTCTTCAAAACTCCAATGTGAAATACCTACAAGTTTTTTTGTTCTGTCAAAAGATAAAATATTGATCTCTTCACATTCTGCACAGTTTGGAGTCTTAACATTAGACAAGTCAAAGATGTTCAATAAGTAGAACAAATAATTTCCTTTATTCTGTAAATACATTGAGTATCACTAGTAACCCGAATTTAGCTTGAACGGACAAAAACGTGTTAACGCTATTTAAATGAGATTAATTGTTATTTGATAAAGATTGACAAAAATTAAAAAAATATTTTTACTTCATTTCAATTCATTTCAATTCATTTTAACGCCAGTCAAATAGATTTCTTTGCGGTGAATCAATTGAAATCAAGTTGCTGGTAATGTACGTCCAACTATTAGGCCACGCCCCCGTTAAACTATTTCAAACAGGCATCAATTCGTTTTAAACATCGTTGAGACCCGAGGTTTGTACAGGTAAATCACTCAAGCAAGACAAACTTTATTTATTTATCGGGTTTTTTTTTCATCCAATTTTATCGAATTCAGTTAAATGTGTGTATTCTTAGTAAAGTCGCATGCTTCACAATTGTTAACAAATGAATGAACAATAGATGTGACATTTTTAAAAGAAATTTAAATAAAAACATTAAAATATTGATGCACGGTTAAAAAATGTGATTCTGTTGAAAATAAAATAGTAAACTTGCAAACTTTCAATCCATTTGTTCTCATCGAGGTCCGCGTTCATGTTTCAATGCGATACGTAACATGAAAGTCCAATATGTTACAAATGTATAGACTCTACGATGTCCCGAGTTCTGTCCGAAATAAATAATTGATAGCACTTATAAGACATAATGTTGGAATATTTGTCTTTTGTTGAAGTCGACACGTCTCCCTTTAGATGGCTTTCGGTTATTTCCGTAGTTCGGTTGCTGTCTCATTGGCGTATATCTTACATCTCCTTTTTTTCCGTGCATCACTTATTTATCATGTGCACTGATGGCTGAAAAAAAATCTGATCATATACCTCGATAGCACTGCCTGTCACGTTTCTTTTGCATCAAATAGAGCGGTTTGATTTGGATTTGAATGGGTTTTACTAAACGTCTAGTGGCAAATATTTCACCCATAATACAGCCATTATGTCAGTGGCACATCTGACGAAAATTCAAACCACAGATTACAAATTGCGTTTTTTTTCTGAAGTTTATTAACGAATGATATGCTGCCTTATACTCTAATATCAGTTACCCATTCGTGAACGTAATGGACGTATGATGAATGAAGTTCCATGTTTTATCTTTTATATAAAATTTAAAAGGTTCAACCGGGGTTGAATTATTACATTTACAAAAAAACATCATTTTATTTTTAAAATAAATTCAACAACAATATAAGTATATTTTAAAAATTTAATTGACAGTTTATATTGACCATATATACATATAAAGACCGATGTCGATAACTCCATTGATCTTTTTTATCGTTATATTTTTAGCACGAAATAAATACAGGAGTTAATCATATCATAGAAAAAATATCAAACAACGTTAGTTAAGACACGATGGATAAAATCTAATGGTTTATATTTCAGTTTCGAATCAGATTTTTTTAGGCACAAGTGTTACTACTCATTTTGATAAACAGTGAGACGCTTACTTGTAATTCGGAATTGACGAATAAACGTAGCGAAATTACCGTACTTATAGATTATACTTTTGTTTTCCATCTTAATTGTATTGTCATTTTAGGGACCGTTATAGCTTGCTGTTCAATGAGGACCAAAGCTCCGTGTTGAGGCCGTACTTTTGACCTCTAATTAAATTATACCATGCGACTTGACGGAGAGTTGTTTCGTTGGCACACATACCACATCTTCTTATTTATATTAAACGGGAGCAGTTTATTACATTTTCATTTAGATAAAAAAAAATATAAAAATTCAGTGAATCAAATGAATTTGTAGCATATTGTTACATTCAAAAGTATTTAATTTTGATTGATAGTATACATTATTTTTATTGCATTGGTCCACAAATAATGCCCAGTGTCAAATATTACACATCGATGACCACTTAGATTAGTTACTTTAATTAAACTCATTTCCTTGGCTGGTAGTACACGCTTGTATTTTGTCCTTTAAAGTTAGTCTGTCGGTTTAATCATGGAAGTAATATTAAATATTAATGAATCACAGTTTAAGGATAATTCTTCGTCATTTGCAAATAGATAAAAAAAAAAAAGTATGAAAATTTGCTTACGACTGAATTCAGGCCGAGAGAAATATGTTTTGTTTTATTTCAGATTACGATTGAATTCAGGCCGAGAGAAATATGTTTTGTTTTATTTCAGATTATTTAGTACATATACAAAAATATTCTTAATCTTTTACAATTTACAAATAAAATTTGATAGTGCTTTTTATGCACATGGTAGATGAAACCTGTATGATCTAATTTTTTCAGAGGTTTGTGAAATATTGAAAATAGTACGTTCCCGGCAGTGTCTCTGGTTCCGGAAAACACAATTCGCTATATAAAATGCTTGTAAAATTCCGTTACATGTGGTACGCTCATATTTGAATACCTTCCTATAAGAAAGTGAAAAAAACAGTTTTTGAAATTCACCTAAAAAAGATTAAACGAATAGTTTAACTAACTTTTCAAATATCGAATACACAAATAAATCTCTAATTTATCCACGCTTGAAATTTGTTTTTACTGACAGGTGTCTGCTGGTATTCGATTGGACATCAGTATCAATGTAGGCGTAACAGCCTATCATATTTATCCAATCAGCTGTCTTTGTGTGCGATGACATACGGTCCACTTTTTCCTTGTAATGAATTATAAATTGATTGCAATAAAAATTATTCAATACACTATAAAGCAAACAATGTCTAGCCCAAAAATGACTTACACGACGCTATACTATACATATTATACTTAATAATTATTTACAAATTAAGACAGCGTAAAAATAAAATAATAACATTAATAATAATAACTATTTAACGGTAGAGCTCTGAAATTAACGGGGACTACTATGTTATTAGTATGATAGTCCCAGCAATTTAAAAAATTGATCATCAAAAGGACGGTTGTGCAATTGTGGTCCAGGGACTTGCCGGTATGTCTAAAACCCACCCAGGCCGTTTTGGTGCACTAAGCCCTAAGACATTTATGGAACACTACAGCGAACTTTCTAGACAAATTTGATATTGTCAGATAAAAATAGCCAACGCTTATATTGAAGAATAAACAAGTCATGAAAAGAAATATTACTATACATTGTACGGACATTTTGATTAATTCACTAGCTTTGATACAGCGGAAGCAAAAACATCGAGCGTAGCAAAGATAAAAAAAAATAATAATGCTAAAATTATGTATTTTTAAATCAAAGGACAAAGCGTACGCAATGTCACCCGGAATCCGAATCTGACTGACTAGCAAATTACTACAAAATTAAACAAAAAAAAAGGAACAACGTATGTTAGAATCAGGAAAAAAATGGATTTAGATTAGATTTGTGATCATTGGAATTTATTAAGACTTTTTCAAAATATCTATTTCTAGGAACTTTTTTTAGATCGAAATTAATAAAGTTCATATATAAGTCATGATGTGGTACAGCTCACACCGATAAATATATTACGGCATATTCATATAAAATTACAAATAAACCTTTCAATAATGAATTCTTATAAGCTGATGTTAAAGCTCATAATATAAGAGATATGGGATATAATTCAATTTGACAACAACCAAACGACAAAAACACTATAGATAAATCAAGACCGCATGTTTAGTCTTCAACAAGAAACATGTGTCTACACGAAATGCCAAGCTCTAAATCGTCATGAACTTGTAGATACAATATTCAAAAAACAACAATATTAAAGTCTAAATAATATAAATATTCATTATTCACACATATTCTAGATTTTCTAAATCGTTTGAGACACGTATGCAACGCCCATGTATTTTCCGTTCACATAATGTTTTGACGGTTTTCCTTTTTTATTTATAACGTCCTACAAACATTGCTCAGACTAGACAGCATGAAAGACTAATTTTAAAACACTTTTATAAGTCAGCGTATAGGTTTATTCCTTGAATGCCAACATCCTTTGATCTACCGACAATTTACCTATAAATAATGTTGGCTTTCGAGGAATAGGTGCAAAAAGTTATCACAACACGAGAGCATGCTTATCAAAAATGGACATTTAGAGGTATAGGGGGGAGGGTTGAGATCTCACAAACATGTTTAACCCCGCCGCATTTTTGCGCCTGTCCCAAGTCAGGAGCCTCTGGCCTTTCTTAGTCTTGTATTATTTTATTTTAGTTTCTTGTGTACAATTTGGGAAATTAGTATGGCGTTCATTATCACTGAACTAGTATATATTTGTTTAGGAGCCAGCTGAAGGACGCCTCGCGTGCGGGAATTTCTCGCTACGTTGAAGACCTGTTGGTGACCTTTTGCTGTTTTTTTATTTGGTCGGGTTGTTGTCTCTTTGACATATTCCCCATTTCCATTCTCAATTTTATTTAATTCGAATTGAATTCGAATCGAATGCGAATCGAATTCGCTAATCGCGTACATACACGCTTCTTTTTTATTCGAATTAAATGTCCGTGTGAACGAGGCATAATTAAACAGATAGTTAAAATCTAATTCATGTTCGTTACGTTGTTGAATTTTTTTTCTGATGATACTACTTGAACGAATATGGATTCTCTTAAAATGAAACTTTGAAAAGTGTTGCATCACATGTGCATATTGTGAGAAATTCCAGTTTACACAAATGTGAAGCCTCTTTGAACTTTGAAGGTTTTTTTCAATATTTCTATAGTTGTGTGTACTGTAACATCCTACCATATTACTTGATTAAATTTCTTGAAACTTTGTATCATGTGTTAGAATACTATTGATGTATTATGTTCAGTTTGTTCAGGATATTTTTTCTTGGTAATAATACTACACACTTTTTTGCAAGTGATTCATAAAATGATACTGGTAAGGGGTTTATCGTGTTCGCAAATCATCGGTGTTCTTATAAAACAAAGCAATGTAGTTTGATTGGAATTGAGACAAATTTCCACAAGAGACCAAATGACACAGAAATTCACAAGTATAGGCCACCGTACAGTCTTCAACTATGAGCAAAGCCCATACCACATAGTGGAACTAACTATACACATCAGATGAAACCGGTTTAACTTATCAGATGTAAATAAATAGAAATACTACACAGAATAGACGTGGTCAGGTTCTTGTATATCCAAACAAACAAAAAACACTTGTAAAGTACATCCTCTGAGAAAACTTGCAGTTACTGGCAGCTAGTTCAAAGCCACAAACAACTAAAAAAATCAATCCGCTATAGACTAAATTCTTGTTACCCTATTTTATGGTTAATTGTTTAATTAAAATATTCATATAATTCATGTATATATACGTAACAAATAAATATTTATAATAATATGGAACAAAATAAATCTCTAATATCCTCTTTTAGTTTGAAATAATTATATTTAACTAAATATAAATGTTATATTTATATATGTCTTATGTTAATAAAACTTGTTCATTCCCAAATTTATTTATTTTTTAATAAATAGTAACAAAAATCATTTTCTTTCTATCTTTATATTCATAATTATTTAACCCTTAAATTTTGCTACTTTTCTTATCAAAATGGGATTTCATCAAGTTCACTAATTATTTTTTAAAGTTAAATACTTATAAAAACAGAAATATTTTTGTTGGCATTCAAGGATTAGGTAACATATAAAATGTTGGCATTCGAGGAAGACACCAGCGTAAACACGGTGGTTTTTTTTAACAAATCGATAATTTCGTTGCCCAGGGATATGAATTTGACATTAAAAGTCCCTCAAACCTTTACAATACCCGGCCGTGTCATTTCCGTTTTAATAGATCGAGAACACGACCTTTTAGGATATGCATGAATTACCATACGTATGTCCGAGCATTTGTTATAATGTATTAACGTGTGACGTAATTTATTTTGAACTCTTTTTTTTGGGCGCTTTTTTTACCAATCCACTAAACAAGAAACAATGCATGATGGGCTACAACATGTTTACAATCAAACGAAAACAAGTGTTATTTACTGAAATACAACACATTTATTCATGCTTTGCGGTATTATCAATTTCGCTTAGATTTTTTTTTTGTATCCATATTTATATCTTGTGATATGAAGTATTCTTTCAATGCTCAGATTAACGAAGAATTATTTCTATGCAAAGAACAGAGTATTAAATAACCAAATAACCCGATATAAAGTCATTTCTGTATGATTGCTGATGACACAGAGATTTCGGGTATTCGTCCGCAAGACAGCAACGTAACGACAATTTTAACACAAAGCCAATTATCTTTAAGACAAACTTACTAATGTAAAGCTAACAGTCGGTGCTAACTTTCATAAAGACAGTTAAAAAAATTAGGGATCCTTGAATTTTGTGCTCGTAAACACAGGAAAGATTAAGAGGGGTTCAAATTTATATTGGGGTCACTAAATTTTCATCGCTTTTCACAAAATTGATTTTATGATATTGTACCCTTTTTTATGATGTAAAAAATAATTTAAATCGATAATTTATTTCTCTATAGGAAACAACAACGTATAATGATCAAGCGGGACAATTTAAAGCCGATTATACGTTATGTTTTCTTCTCATTATTGAAGGCATTGCGGTTGCCTATCATTACTTACATCCATGCACTTCATTTGAAACTTTTAAAAAATTTATTCACACAGAAATCACAGCTTATATTAGTGTGGGTGTAAGGGCAGGAAAGTTATATGAAATACAAAACTATCAAACCGTTGTTTTCCCCGTTTGAATGGTTTTACACTAGTAATCATGGGGCCCTTTATAGCTTGTTGTTCGTTGCTAGCCAAGGCTCCGTGTTGAAGGCTGTACATAAGCCTACCATGGTTTACTTTCATTAATTGTAATTTGGATGGAGAATTGTATCATTGGCACTCACACCACATCTTCCTATATCTATTTTCTATACACCTTAAGGGCGTTAGCCTGAATGTGTGCGTCTTTCTTACGCCAAAATAATGCAGAACGACAAATTGAATTATTAAGGACAGGGATTGATTGAATGATTGATTGATTGTTTGTTGCTTAACGTCCAGTGGCAAATATTTCATGCATATTCAGGACGAGAACAAGTTCACAATATATACACTAGGTATGTTGATACGATAGAGGCCATCTGGGATGATGGTCAGGGAAATTTGGACTGCCACTGGAAAATGAGGATACCTTGTATAGGGACAGAAATTTTGTCTTGCAACAGGCCACCTACGGACCCCTCAAAAGAGTTGTTGCAAGGATTCTAAACGTGCAAAGAGCAAAGAGCGTTGCAGTCTCTTTACACGAGGCATCAGATTTCACGTCC
>NW_027267337.1:0-62239 GCF_963676685.1 Mytilus edulis | reverse complement strand
CATTTAGAAATCCATGTACTGCTCTAAGACGGATGTAGCTTGTTCTAATGTTTCTAGCGGGCATGTTCAGTATAGAATCTGACTGTTCATTTGTAATGGCTACATATAGGTCAATATCAACTTTATCCCATTTGACAGCTCGGTTTGTACAGTCCTTAGTTAGATTTTTGCAATCAGCATCATTCGAGATTCCATATAATATTTTCATTTTTATAGGATGATGGTCCGACGTGTTGTTCATAACGCTGTTCAGCACTTGTTTGTGTGTTGGCTTGATTTTTCCAAGTTTATGTAGGAAGTAGTCCAATTCTGAGCATTCTTCTCCATTGACTTTTACGAATGTCTTTCCTTCATTGTCGTATTTAAGTCCAGTCTCTTTTACAAATTTTTCCAGATAGTCCTTTCTCTTATTTATTCTATCGATGTTTCCTAAGTCTTCGTTTAGATCTCCTCCAATTATTATGTAATGTGTATCTTGATATTTTAGCACTATTTCATTAAGTTGGTCTATAGTGTCTTTAAATTCCTCATAATGATCTCGACTTCCAGTTGATGGCAAATAAATAGATATTAATATCAGATTGTTATTATCTTTTCCTAAGACTTCCACGCATTGTATACGCTCTCTTCCGTCATCTAATGTTTTAATTATACTATCCAAATTCATTTTCCATATTATAGCTACTCCTCCATAACCTCTTGGCAAATATATCGGTGGGAGTGGATCATACTTATCCACACCTTTAGCGGCATAGTTCACATTTGCATCGATTTCTCCTATCAGATTTAATTGTCCTTCAAATAGCCAATGTTCTTGAATAAGTACAAAGTCATTTTGTCTAATCAGATCCCTAACCGTTGCACTGCATGATTTAATACTTTTACAGTTGAATGATACTATTTGCAGTGTAGTATTTGAGGCTTCTGTTGATTGTGCTACCTAATCTGCCATTGGAGGCTTTGTTGGCCTAAAAAATGCTGTTGGTGATTTGGAATTAACGGGTTGGCAACTAAGACTTGTTGATTGAGATTAGTTGACTCTATGTCAGAAACATCGGTTCTAGCACTATTGTTTCTGCTTTGCTCGTTACGTCTCCGGTCTTGTACCGTAACATGTTTTCTATTATTCGGTTGTATGTACTGAGGCCTGTTGATTGATGTTAATTTTTGCGGCAATGATGGTATAGTGGGTCTTTCCTGTGGGGCAGTATTATGTACCAATGGCATCTGGGTTATGATGATAGGTGTCATTTGTCCTGTATTCTGGTGAGCATTATACATAGGCGGCGGAAAGTTGTACCGAACAGTATCGTTGTTGTTGATAGCATCAGGGCCTAAGACTTGTCCTCTATGGCCTTCATTTACATTATATCCTGGTGTCATTATATTGCACCCTGGTTTTAAGTTTGTAGACTCTATTCTTGGCGGGTAATTCATATTTACTTGTGCTACGCCGTTGCAAACTTTGAGAGGGTTCTGGATGACCTCAGGGTTTGTAGGTACGCTCGGGCTTACTGTTGAGGCTATATTCATTGCAGCTCTACCATTTTCTTGATTACTTTCATAGCTTGGGTTATTGACCCTATTTTCATGATGTATGTCTAGTCTTTCATCAGTGATGTTAAGGCTCTCTGCTACTTTCTGTAGCTGATTTTCTACCTGATCCATAACGAGATTTGTTAATTTTTCATGGAAGGCTAGTATTCTGTTGTTAATTTTTCCTTGCATTTGTTCATTTAATGGTGTTGAATGCCCCATACCTTGCGGATTACTGATATTAGTACTAGTGTACATGTCAAGTCTACGTTTCATTGTATTGACTAATGATTCCAATTCACAATTCTTGGATTCTAGGTATTGGCAACGAGTTTCCAGGAGCACTATTTTAGACTGTTCTTCTTTGAATATTTTTTCTTTCATTTTCAGATGTTCTTCTGCCTTTCGCAATTTAAGTTCTCTCTCACGGATCTCTCTTAGTTTTACAATTGCAACCTCATCTTGCTGAATACGCTCTGATGTTGATTGTTCATGAGTTGGGAATGGATCAAGGTTTGTCCTTTGTGTTGTTTTTTTCCCATTTCTCTGGTTTGTCTTTTTCTCTTGTGCATATTGTTGGTTGTTATTTGCTATTTCATGATTGTTATGCAGTTCCTGCCTTTTAGGCCTATTTGTTCTTATAGTAGCCATCTCCTGGGATTGCTCTGGGTTGTTTTCTTCATTTTCAGGCAATTCACAAGACTTTATAAATGTTTGGCTAGTATCGATCTGTTCATTTTCATCTTGAGTTGGTTCCAGTCTTTCGATTGTGTTGCAGCAGGAGTGGCATGTGAGACTGTTACCACTGATTGTCATGCACTCAGGATGAGCTATATCATTACAAATATCACAGATTTCATATTTATCTTCAATTATGATTGTGTCACATATATTGCATGTTTCAGGACTTTTTTCAGTTGAGTCATCATTACGGCTACTGCTTATTTCTTGGGTGATTGCTTGTACGTCATTGTGATGGTAAGACGTTTTACTGTTTGCACCTTTTTTTACTGGAGACAATACTTTTTCTAATATTTTCAGGTTGACATCTTGGCATATTCGACATGTGTAGTCTTCAAGTTCTTCCTTTTCTAACAATTCGATCTCCTTTGTTGAGAGGCGTTGGCAGTTGTAGTGTACCCAATGTCGGCCTGAGTTACAGAATGTGCTTTTTGTTCTACAATTCTTGGTACATTTGAAACATTGAATGCTGACTTTTTCATCTTTATCTGCATATTTTGGTTGTACTCTTTTTCCTTGTAGAGCTTGTTCAAGTTTGCTTTTCATGATCTCATTTAATTTAGTGATGGTTTTGTTCTTATCTCCATTATTCACATTTTCTATAAGCTTATGTATTTCCTTTATGTCTCTGTCGCCAAAATTTTCAGGATTTTTCCCATTTACCATTAATGTACAGGTAGTAAGGTACAGGTTGACTGTGTAGGTTTTGCCACATTTTTCTTTCATCTTTATAGTTATTTGCACCGTGGCATTTTTCGAACTGTCAGTTTCTCTTTGGATAGTGGCTTTGGCTATATTGCATGGCAATTCCTCGAAATAAGCAACAGTTGCATGTTTCAGAAGTTCAAATGTTGCTGCATCTGCTTTAATGACTAGTCCTCCATTTGTTTGCTTGTATTCCATGCTTGTGGAGCGCTGAGTTGCTTCTAGCTTTTTTAGCAGTGCTTTATCTACATTAAGGGAATAATTCTTTATGATCTCTCTGTGTATTTTTGCATCCTATTTCCTTCTTACGACTTGCATTTCAGAATTGCTCGCCATTTTTATATTTGTTGTCTGACTTGGAGAAAAAACCTCTTCCCACAAAACACAAAAACGTTCAGGAAATGTTCTAGGAACGTTTCTGTTTCGTTGTGAGAACGTTGTGATTTAACATTGTAGAAACGTAAAAGTGTGGACTACCAGTTACGTTGAAAGAACGTTATGATATAACGTTATGGAAAACCAACCTGGAACCTAAATAGAACCTTGTGTAACCAAACTGGAACCTTGATAGAACCTTGTATAACCAATCTGGAACCTTAATAGAACCTTGTGTAACCAATCATAAACCTTTATAGAACCTTGTGTAACCAATCTGGAACCTAAATATAATCATTTGCTATCAATCTGGAACCCAAATTTAGCCTAGTCCCAGACAACCTTTGTATGTTGGCACAACAATGGCCCAACGTATCTACATTCATTGGCTCAACGTTGTTTTTCTCTCCATCTTCCTGAACATGCATGAACATTTTGCCACTGGACGTTTTAGCAAACAACAATCAATTAATCTTTCTCGCCAGGAATTGTACCCATATTTGAATGAATTAAATCAACACATTCATGTTACCTATTTTTCTTAAATAATGAATACAAAGATATGAATACAAATACATAATTTATTTTAGCTAGACAAGGAGCAAATTCTTAAAAGTTTAATTTTATGTATCTACACGTTGCAACATCAGATCTAGAATGAAAATTATAAAGTATATTCATGATGTTTCATTTCTGTAAATGTAATTCACTTCATCAGGTTCATACAGTTATTTCCTAGTTCTGTAATTCACTTCTGACATCAGTTATTTCCTAGTTCTATAATTTCACTTCATCATCTTCATACAATTACTTCCTAGTTCTATAATTTCATTTCATCATCTTCATACAATTACTTCCTAGTTCTATAATTTCACTTCATCATCTTCATACAATTACTTCCTAGTTCTATAATTTCATTTCATCAGATTCATAAAATTATTTCCTTGTTCTGTAATTTCACTTCATCAGGTTCATACAGTTATTTCCTAGTTATATAATTCACTTCATCAGGTTCATACAGTTATTTCATAGTTATATTATTCATTTCATTAGGTTCATACAGTTATTTCCTAGTTCTGTAATTTCACTTCATTCGGTTCGTACAGTTATTTCCTAGTTCTGTAATTTCACTTCATTCGGTTCGTACAGTTATTTCCTAGTTCTGTAATTCACTTCATTCGGTTCAGACACTTACTTCCTAGTTCTGTAATTTCACTTCATCAGGTTTATACAATTATTTCCTAGTTTTGTAATCTAACATGGGTTGTATTCACAAGAGTGTTTCTTTTGTTTTCTGCTACACTTTCATTTGGCACTTTTTCTGAATCCGTCTTTTGTTTAATTCTTATCCAGTGTAGCAAATCTTCATAAAAATTATTTCACTGCCCCTGTAATAAAGAAATGAACAAATGAGTACTCAATGTATACTTCTTATGAATATAATAAATCTTAAAAGACTCTTGTTTAAAACTAGACTATACAAGGCGATGCCATAGGGATAAGGCACTCATACCACATCTTCCAACATCTATTTAGATTGTTAGGCTTCACTGTGATAGCTAAGTTTAGCAGGAAAATTGAGGGTAGATATGGATACAGGAAACAGAACCATGTAGAAAAATGTTCTAACTAAATGAATATTTCTAGTGAAAAAAATACAAAGTCAAATCTAAAAACAATAGCATTATCGGTATTATAATATTTAACATTTTAATTTTGCATGTATATTTGCAAATTTCGAATCGGAATACTAAAAGTAATTTATTGTGCATTTTGTCCTATTCTTTTAAATTTGTATGACCTAAAAATATTTAAACAACATTCTGAAACAGTATGTAATAAGGAAAATTCGAAAATACACTAGGGTTATAAATGCAATCTTCACATCTAACAAAGATTTCAGAAATAA
This sequence comes from Mytilus edulis, assembly GCF_963676685.1. NCBI lineage: Eukaryota > Metazoa > Mollusca > Bivalvia > Mytilida > Mytilidae > Mytilus > Mytilus edulis. Next base: position 56,973 of record NW_027267337.1, on the reverse strand, counting down.
AAATAAGTTTTATTTGTGGTTAAAAAACATGTATTATTTGTCATTCATAATCATATACGTATACATGGTATATCAGAATTGTTAAAGTAACACTCAACTTACATGTTTCTTTCTCTTTAGATGATGCGATTTTCTCTTTTGTTTTCTTTGTTATCACTGCTTTCTTACAAATACACGACAGGAAATAGTCTCAAAAGTGACTATCCCATTACACTTAGATTTCCTATAACCTTAATTACCATAGCAACTATCTTTGAAATTTGTCTGACATCTGGTCAACATCATTCTATAGGTCAACCTTATCAGAATATGCTTGATTAACATAATGGCTGTATCAAATATCATTATATAATTGCTAATTATGTTTCACAAATCAAAGTTGAATGAAAAAATTTATAATAAATAATGAGAATAATGAATTTTAACTTTTAATCGAGTAATCTATATGTTTAAGGAACAAACAGTTATTTTGTTCTTAATACAGTGTCGGTTTTTTAGTTTTAAAAACTATCAGCATTCACTTTCTGAAACAAAATAAAGGTTTGATTAACATGCAAGACGGCAAACATCTTCATGATCTTACTTGCATTTTTTGCTATTAATTTGCTATTTTTTTGGAAAGATTATTTTTTTCAAAAAAAATGAGGAACATTATTCGAACGTTTTAAGAATGTTAGTAAAGTAACGTTAAAAAGTAACTAATATTAAACGTTTCTACAACGTATTATTTGTAACATAACCAAACTGAAACTTCCACACAACGTTAAAACAAAACGTTCCTAGAACGTTGAATTGTAACGTTTCATTTTAACGTTCTCACAACGTTCGTGTAACGTTAAGGTCCGAAATAACCTTACAGGAACCAATCCACAACGTTCTTTAAACGTTATGTGTTTAGTGGGTTACTACTGATCAGCAAAAAGGTACGTCGTGGATAATCCCACTATCGACTGCAATTCACTGACCAGCAGTCTTTATTCAGAATATAATATGGGAGAGTCTATACGTACAAAGAGAATGTTTAAGTCAAGATTATTTCCTTTTTGATTGTTGATTTATGGTTCCCAGCTGTTTTGTATTCACTATTTTTATATGGTATTATGTCAGTATAATGGATGGCACTTTTTAACTCTTTAAGCTATGGTTTTGTTATATCCTTGTTTCTTCGGGTTGGAATATATGGGTCCAATGCACTAGATTACGATTGATCAGCAATAAGGTACGTCGTGGATAATCCCACTGTCGACTGCAAATTACTAATCAAACGCACTCTGTGTCTACTCGTGGCCTGAAGTTGTTATGGAAACAGCAAGTTAATAATAATATAGTTGGTATTGCTTTAAAGTTCTTGTTGGTATTGGTTTAAAGTATTTGTTGATATTGCTTTGAAGTTCTTGTTGATATTGGTTTTTAGAGTTGTATTCTTTATTTAAATTTAGGTGAAACAGTCGGTTCGCATAAGTTTGCCAATTTTACGCATCCAAACTTGAGCCAGGAGGGGATCTGGATGTACTCCGTCCTTGTATAGAGTAAAGTTGTACTTGTCTGCTAGCCTTTTGTGGCGATTTTTTGAGTTTTTGCTTTGGCAGTGGCTTAGGTCAACGGATAGTGAAGGTGATACAACTCCAAGTTCCTGATTTATAGTCCTAATGTTTTGATTTAGTTGGTAGATGTATCTGCTTAAGGCACTGTCTTGATTAATGAATTGGTTGGTATCAGGATGTTTCTGTTTAATATTCCACTGTTGAATTGAGTATGGAGGAGTTTCAATGAAGGTTAATTTACAGTTGGCATATGGACGTAGAAGTTCTGCAATATTTCGAAAATTTTGAGTGGCGGTTTCGACAGCTTCTTCAGGTTTAGGGTGTAGTGTGACGTATCTTGTCTTTGGATCGAATGCTGTCAAATCGCATGTACCCAACCATATATATATTGATATATTATCCAGGTGGCCAATTTTATGGGCTAAATTTTGCTGTAGCCATTGAAGTCCTTTAGATGTTGTTCTGGACTTTGCACACCAAAATTTAATGTGGTGGTCAATGCCTGGTTTGATTTGCTTTTCAAGGTAGTTGCCTTTACTGTCTGCAAAGAGTACAGGTGTTAGTTTCTTCTTTCCAGTTATTGGAGTGGTTGGCTGACGTAAGTATTTATTGAGTTTTGTTGTTGACATACCAGTTATCTTCACTTCTGGGGAAGGGGAAGGGGAGGGGGGACAGCGTTCTCTGCCAGACTTTACTCAAATTTAAATTTTAATTGAATTTACTAGAGAATGATTAGTTATACAGTATTTAGTTATATTTTTACAATAAAATTTAAGAAACAATATAGGGGAAAAGAGTTTGCCCTTAAGTAAAAATGTTACCTTGACAGATATTAACCAGGTAGTTCTACCGGCCCGTAACAATGGATATCCGAAAAATCGGTTATTTACACAAATTTATGGTAATTTATGGAAATATTTATATCATAAGATGTATTTCAATTAATTTATATGTTTTTAGATAATGTGTGTTGTCACAATTGCTTTGTTTCTACTTATATCACAAAATTTTCTTCTCAGTTTCAAGATGTCGTCTTCTTGCTTCGACCTCGTTTTCAAACTCACTTTACCAAAAGAGAAATATTACGACAGTGGTCTAAAATCTTTGATCCGCTTGGCATACTTAGTCCCGTGACAGTGAAAGCTAAGATACTAATGCAGTCACTATGGAAACGTAATTTTGGATGGGACGAACGCTTACCTGAAGATGTAACTACGCAATGGACTACTTTATCTACAGATCTTAAAGTTACAAAATCAGTTGAACTTTCCAGACTACTTAACCGTGGATTATCGCTACAAACAGCTAGAATACACATTTTTACCGATGCTAGAAAACAAGCTTATGGAGCATGCGCCTACATTGCACAAGGAAAACAGTCGCAATTTATAGTTATAGCTAAAAACAGAGTTGCACCGCTTAAAGTAATTACTTTGCCGAGATTGGAGTTGATGGGTGCCGTAGTTGGAGCAAAATTAGCTATACATGTGTCAAATATTTTAGGAATTACAGAAATTACATTTTGGTGTGATAGCCAAATCGTTCTGAGTTGGTTGTTGTAATAACAACCACAGTTGAGTTGCACGTTTTATTTTAATAAGGGAAGTTACAAGGATGGGGAAGGTAACGAAGTCACCTAGGCATAAGTATTAACTACATGATAACAGCAAACTACATGATAACAGCAAACTACATGATAACAATTGAATGATATTACAATTTTCTCGCAAATGAAACTAATTAAAGAATTTTAAAAGTCTCTAATCGCACTCACAAATTGAATTAAATTGAATTGTCATTATATGAAAATTTCGGATTTCGGAACTAGCAACTTTAAAGTCTATTCTAATGAAAACTAAAAAAATGAAACTCGCTCATAAAGTTCTACGCTAATATGAGAAAACTTAAAAGTCTAATTCACAAAATTTTACAAATCAAGCTTCTCTGGTTTCTTGACAAGCCTTCCTGATTTAGTCATTGTCACATCTGAGCGCATCACTTCCTCGTCGCGTTCTTTACTTACATCTAGCTTATTGTCATTTGCTTCTTTCGGGGCGGTCTCGATTCTATTAGGTAGATTGTCTAATTCAAAATTGTCACTTGTTGTCTCACGGTTAATGTCCTTGGAGGCTGTTTCGGTAGAAGTACGCAAGTGTTTACGATTTCTCCTGTACAAGCGATTGTTTTCTGAATCGGACCTTTGCACAATATAAGATCTCGGTTTGTCGCTGTGCTTGACAATAGTTCCTGGTTTCCATTCCTTCGAGCATGGTAAAGGTGTCATACGCACGGCACATTTATCATTTATTGTTGGTAATTCTTTCACTCCTCTGCGTTTGTCATAATAAAACTTTTGCTTTTCTTTCTCGCGGTCAAAGTGTCTTTTTACATTCATTGAGTTGTTCATATTAGGCTTCAGCACTTCTTTTAACGCAGGCAGAGTATTTCTCGGTCGTCTACCCATTAGAAGTTGGGAAGGCGACAAGTCAATTCCTTCTAATGGTGTAGTACGGTAATCTAATAGGCTCAAATGTTTGTCATCAGATTTTCTCCAGAGATTTTTAACGGTTTGTATTGATCTTTCGGCTTCACCATTTGCACTTTGAAAATGTGGACTCGATGTTTGGTGGTCAATTCCGAGTTCCTTACTGAACTTCTTAAACTCGGACGAACTAAACTGTGGTCCATTGTCTGAACGTAATGTAGTTGGTATTCCATGTGTTGCAAATATGGATTTTAGCGCTTCAACTATAGCTGCAGTATTGGTTGAATTCAACGGTAAAACATCAATGTACTTAGAATAATAATCCACGGTAAGTATGTAAGCTTTACTCTGAAAGTCAAACAAGTCACATCCAACTAACATATACGGTAGATCCGGGGTCGGAGTAGGTTTAAGCGGTTCAGCTGGCTGCTGATTTTGATATGACGCGCAAAGCGCACAATTTTCAATGTATCGCTCAACTTCTGTATTCATACGTGGCCAGTACATTACTTCTCGAGCACGTTTCTTGCATTTTGTCATGCCAAGATGAGATTTGTGTATGAGTTTTAACATATTGTCACGCAAACTGGGCGGAATCACAATTTTAAGTCCCTTGTAAATAATTCCATCAAGAACAGATAACTGATCACGAGAATCCCAGTACTCTCGGACTTCAAACGGAGTTTCGACTTTGAGATCTGGCCATCCTTTAAGAATTATTTCATTAAGATCAAACAATTCGGATTTTGTTGCATCCTGTATTTCGGAATATTTGTCTTTGCTGACTGAAATCATGCAAATCATGTCCTGGACGATATCTCCTTCTTCAGTATTGTTTTCTACGGACAAAAATGCTCTTGATAAAGCGTTGGATATTTTCATGTTTTTTCCTTTCCGATAACACACTTGAATGTCGTACCATTGTAATTTTAACATCATTTTCTGTATACGAAGCGGTGCTGCTAATAATGGCTTTTTAAAAATTTGTTCTAGCGGTTTATGGTCGTTATGTATGATAGTTTTCTTCCCAAAGATATAACAATGAAACTTCTTCGACTGAACACTATGGAGAGCATCTCCTTCTCAATCTGTGCATAACGTTTTTCAGACTCAGATAAGGAACGAGATGCATAAGCAATAACACGGCCTTCTTGCATTAAAACGGCGCCTAGCCCTTCTTGACTAGCATCACACTCGATTTCAACAGGTTTCTTAACATCGAAAAATGCAAGAACTGGAGTTGTACTACACAAACGCTTCAATTCATGAAAGCTCTTTTCCTGTTCGTATTCCCATATGAATAAAACATCAGATTTCAATAGTGTCCTCAACGGAGCATCCACTTGACTGAGATTTGGTATTATCTTTGAAAGGTACTGAACAAGTCCTAAGAATCTACGAACACCTTCCTTGTTTTGTGGAGCAGGCATTTCAACTACAGCCTGAATTTTAGCAGGATCCGGTAGGAGTCCTTTGTCGGTGATAACATGGCCCATGTACGCAACTTTAGCTTTTCTCACAAAGCATTTATCAAAATTTAAACGTAAGTTATGTTTAGTAGCACGTTCAACCACTTGTTTCAGAATTTTGTCATGTTCTTCCATGTTTCGGCCTGCAATAAGAATGTCATCTATAATAGCGGTAGCTCCTATAATGCCTTCGAGCATCTGATCCATAATACGCTGGTATATTTCTGGTGCGGACTTGATTCCGAAAGGTAAGCGTAACCATCTATATCGGCCAATCGGAGTATTGAAAGTTGTCAAATATGAAGACGGTTCTTCTAGTTTAATTTGTAGGAATCCAGACTTAGCATCTAGTACAGAAAATACCTTTGCATCTGGTATCAACGGTATTACGTCTTCAATTGTCTTTAACGGATAGTTTTCACGTTGAATCACTTCGTTCAGATCTTTCGGGTCGATACAAATTCTTACTTTGTCCTTTCTGAGTGCGACTACCATGGAACTGACCCACTCTGTCGGTTCTTCAACTTTTGTTATGTAACCATTTTCTTCCATGTTTCTAAGTTCAGTTATCGCTTTTTCCTTAATAGCGGCAGGAATTCGTCTCGGTGCATGCACTACACCCTTTGCATTTTCAGCTACTGTGAGCCGATATTCACCTGGTAATGTTCCAGAAGTTTTTATCAGTTCTGGAAAGTCATGTGACAATTCATTTGGCTTAGCAATTTCCTCTATAGTGTCAATTGTGTCTATTCTTTTCACGAGATTCAAACTCTCTGCAAAGTCACCACTGATAATATTGTCCTGTTCCATATCGACAATTTCAAAAGTTTCATGAATTTCACGATCCTTGAACATAACCGGAAGTCTTATTTTACCGATCTGTTGAATCTTGTGTCCTGTGTACGATTTCAGAATTTTCTTCGAATCGGTAATTTCAAACACTTTACTCTTTAATTCTAATTTATTGAGTGATTTTTTGGAAATAATACTACACTTTGCACCTGTGTCAATTTTGACCGGAAGTGCCTTGTCACCGATGTGAACGTCTACAATCCATCTATCTTCTGAGTTTCGCCAAGTCTCGGTTTTTGCGGTTGATATGTATAATAATTCATCTCCACTATCTTGACTATCACAACTGTTCTGATCTACTTCTTGAATCATGTTGATTTTTCTAAGTCTCTTTCTACAAACTTTTAACCAATGATCAGGCTTTTTACAGTATTTACATGTTGTGCCTTTTGCTGGACATCTGTTGTTTCCATGCGTTGTTCCACAATTTCCACATTTTGACTGATGATCATGATGATAGGTATCTTGTCTTCTTTTATCTTGTCTATTGTTATTTTGAGTGTTTACAGGCGGTCTACGGTATTGTTGTTTTGTACCTTTGTGATCTTTCTTTTTGTCGTAAGAGTGTTCACTGACGCGTAGAATTTCTTCGCCACGAATCATTTTGAGTTGTTTTTGTGATAGTTCAAATTGTTGCCCAATCTCAATAGCTTTTGCTATAGTCAAATCTGAGCCTTTGTCAAGCATTCTCTCTTGAACTTTTGAATGTTTAACGCCACTGATTATTAGATCTATCAAGATATCTTCGGTGTTTCCATAGTCACAGTCCATCAATAATAATCTGAGGTCTTTAACAAAATTATCAAAGTTCTCACCTTCAGTTTGTTTCCTTTGACATGCTTTAAATCTGGCTACACGTTTATTTGTCCTAGGGCGGATGTATGTTTCCAGTTTTCCAAGAATTATGTCGGGGTCGTCTTGCTCATTTTCTTGCCACACAAAAGTTTTGTAGACTTCACGTCCTTGTTGTCCAATCCATAGTCCTAACCAACCTGCGCGGTCAGCAGGCTCTGCCTTAACTAGGGGACCCTTGAATGTAAACTCAACATGTTGTTTGAATCTTTGAAACTTGGTACACGTCTGGTGCACCCCAATTTAATGATGGGTGTTCGAACTGAAACCCGGTTGCCATACTTGTTACTGATCAATGTCACCTGTTGTACACAAATTGTGCAATAATATTCTCTAAAATATCTTCCGGACGTTACTGCTGACAGGATTAATTGAATTGTTACTTAAATTCCGGCGTGTAATACGTCAAATCATCTGACACCATGTAATAACAACCACAGTTGAGTTGCACGTTTTATTTTAATAAGGGAAGTTAGGCAGCAACCATTTGATTTTCTGGGGGGGGCTATGGTTTTTTTTGGAAAAAAAAGTTTGTTTCCAGTTTTAGGAGAAAAAAATAATTTGTTTTTGATTCTGAGAAAAAAAAATTGTTTGTTTCACCCTCAGCTGCCACTATATGTAATGCTAAAATTGAAAGAAAAAAATTGTTTTCGACTTGTCGCGAAAAAAAAAGATTGTTTTTCGCCGCAGGCGAAAAAAAAAGTTTGTACAGAAAAAAAAACCATAGCCCCCCCCAGAAAATCAAATGGTTGCTGCCTTACAAGGATGGGGAAGGTAACGAAGTCACCTAGGCATAAGTATTAACTACATGATAACAGCAAACTACATGATAACAATTGAATGAAATTACAGTTGTATTCGTCAAAAATACAAAAACCATTTATAGCTTATAGAATTACAGAAATACGACAACTTGTGGAAAATAAAACTTGGAGGTATTGTCCAACTGACTGTAGCCCCGCCGACTATCTTACCCGCGGCATGTCTTCATCTAAGTTTTTGAATAATGATACTTGGTTCAACGGACCAAAATGGCTTGCACATGAAGAACAGTGGCCGCATTGGGATCGAAATTACGTTGCTATGACAACAATTACAGACAATGAAAGTAAAGACATAGACCGGCAAATTCAACAAAATGATGACAGATTCACAGTTGTAAAGGAAGTCATCAATATAGAGAAGTTCAGCAGTTTTCCGAAACTGCTTCGTATAATGTCTTACGTATTGCGCTTTATAGCGAATTGTAGAACACTTTCACAAAACAGGAAATACCAACATTTAGAGGTAGACGAGATTCAAAATGCTTCACTCGTGTTGCTACGGAATGTACAGCAAACTATTTTTATGAATGAAATCCGCAATATTGTTTCAAAGGATACTAATCGACTACCTATTGTACGTCAGTTACGGTTATATATCGACGAAAAAGGACTACTACGTTCCGGCAGAAGAATTGACAATGCGCTCGTAAGCGAAACAGTGAAATATCCTTATTTACTTCCGACAAAACACCCGTTGACAACATTGATAATTTTGGACGCACACAAACTACAAAATCACAGTGGAATAAATGGGACAATTACGTTAATTCAACAGACGTATTGGATACCGAAAATCCGACAAAGAGTGAAAACCGCATTACGGAATTGTATTCCCTGTAGGAAGATATATATATAATTAGTCGACCGTATGTGGCGCCTGACCCACCACCACTACCAAAGGATCGTCTTGGAGAAGACCCGCCATTCAGCGTCACGAGAGTTGATTTCACAGGAGCGTTACATGTATGACAAAATGGTAACAAGGAAACAAAAGCGTATATATGTCTTTTTACGTGCACCTCAACCAGAGCTGTTCACATTGAGTTAGTTCAGGATTATACGACACATTCATTTTTATTAGCTTTTCGCAGATTTGTTAGCCGTCGGTCTTTACCGAAAATTATGATATCTGACAATGCTTCTACGTATAAATCTGCAGCGACAGAGATTTCAAAAATATTCAAATCAGAAAAAGTGCACGGAAAACTTAGTGAGTTAGGAACATTGTGGAAGTTTATACCCAGCAGAGCTCCTTGGTACAGAGGTTGGTGGGAGCGACTTATTGGACTCACAAAAACTTCGCTCAAGAAAACATTAGGACGTGCCTGTATCGACTTAGATATGCTACATACCGTTATTACAGAAATCGAGTGCACACTGAATGACCGACCGTTAACGTACATCTCTACTGATGAAAAGGATCCAGAACCACTTACGCCGTCTCATCTTTTGTATGGCAGATTAAAGACACTTCCGTATCCTTTAAGTGACAAAAGCGAATTTAAAGACACTAGAAAAACACTAACTTGCGCTCATGCGCTAAAACGTAACAAACAACATCAAGATTTACTACAACACTTTCAGACGAGATGGAAGAAGGAGTACCTTACATCACTACCAGAATTCCACAGAGCCAGTGGCAATAATTTAAAGAGGATAAAGACCGGGGACATAGTACAGATTCATGATGACTCGCCTAGAACTGTATGGAACATTAATTGGTATCATCGAGTACCTTGTGCGTGGTGGAGATGGTTTGGTGAGATCAGCAATAGTGCGTACAAAATTTGGACTTACGAATAGAACAATCGTCAAACTCTACCCACTAGAGATAAATTCAAATGACAATGATGAATCACAAATACTTAGAAGAAGTGTCCGTTTACAAAACCGCAATCAGAATCTGTAATTATAATTGAGAACATTTTTCAATCGCAACATTGATTCAGAGATAGTTTTAAATGTGATTTATGAGATTCACTTGTTGTCGAGTTGCGAGTTGCGAGTTAAGAAAATCGAGTTGCAAGTTAAGAAAGTCGAGTTGCGAGTTACGAAAGTCGAGTTGCGAGTTAAGAAAGTCGAGTTGCGAGTTAAAAAAGTCGAGTTGCGAGTTACAAAAGTCGAGTTGCGAGTTAGGAAAGTCGAGTTGCGAGTTACAAAAGTCGAGTTGCGAGTTACAAAAGTCGAGTTGCGAGTTAGGAAAGTCGAGTTGCGAGTTAGGAAAGTCGAGTTGCGAGTTACAAAAGTCGAGTTGCGAGTTAGGAAAGTCGAGTTGTGAGTTACAAAAGTCGAGTTGCGAGTTACAAAAGTCGAGTTGCGAGTTATAAAAGTCGAGTTGCGAGTTACAAAAGTCGAGTTGCGAGTTACAAAAGTTGAGTTGCGAGTTACAAAAGTCGAGTTGCGAGTTACAAAAGTCGAGTTGCGAGTTAGGAAAGTCGAGTTGCGAGTTACAAAAGTCGAGTTGCGAGTTGAGAAAGTCGAGTTGCGAGTTACAAAAATATTGTTTACCCCGAATTTTCAGGTTTGATTCACATTTGATAAACAAAACATGCATGTACCCGAACTTAGTTATTCCCGTGATTGTGGGATTTGAAACAGTTATATGTGATACTTATTTATAAGAGTCTAATATAAGTTTAGTTTTGGAAGCATTTAAAAAAAATAATGTATCCTTAATGGACGAGATCGATCTTATTTAATCCAATGCGTTTACACTACCGAACATAAAAAGAACCGATCTGACCCTAAATTTATAAATTACCTTTCGTAAACAAATAATTCTTAAAATAGAATAGTAAAGGAAATTCTTCACCTCGCGCGAACTATAATAACACATTGCAAAATCATTGAGAAAATATGTGTGTAGACCATCGCTAAATAACGAACGGCCAATGCGTTTGAAGATGAGGATTTGCAGCAAACAAATAGAACTTATTGATTTAGAAGATAATAAAAAAATAGCCGAATCTATGTTCACTTTTCGTATTCCATCCATCATTTTTAAACACGCCGAACATTCACCTGAAAAAAGCGATCGATCTAAGCATTTACACTTGAAAAAAGATCGATTCAAATAAGATTGATCTTTTTAAAACTACATCGATATCTGGAAGTAGACTTTTTTAGACCGATTGAAGATCGATCTTTTCCGTTTTCATTATTCCATCCATCGTTTTGAAAAACGTGTGTTTTTGCCGCCAAACATAGGTAGTAATTTCCATGCAATCGTGAGAGATATGTACAATAAAAGGGAATTATGTGCTAAAATAGACAATGTGCTTACTTCTAATTTGTATTCCCAAATTGGTGTAAACTAAGGGGATATTTTGAATCCCAACCTTTTCAAGATTTTTATAAATGAATTTTACCGGATGCATTTAATGAAACCCCAGATGCTGTTGATATAAATGACCGCAGAATTGACAGCCTCATGTATGCAGAGGATCTTGTTATTTTTTGTCTAGTTCCAAGACAAGTCTTTCAAAAAACGAATTGATAGTTTATCCTGTACTTTAAAATGGTGTTTAGAGGAGAATCTATCTAAAACCAAAGTTAATATGTTTAACAAACCTGGAAAACTTTTAAAAGAATATTTGTATTGCGAAAAAGATATAATAGAATGTGTTTACAATTACAAGTATCTAGGTTTAAAATGTATATTGACTTTTTAAGCATGGAAAGGGAGAGTTATACAAAAAATCACTATAAGCAATATTCAAATTGCGAACTTCATCATCTTACAATCCAAGTAATTTTACTCTATAACATATATATATATATATATATATGACCATACAATAAAACCTATTTTAATGAATGGCAGTGAAATTACAGGAATGTTCAAAACTATCTCTGCAGCATGCCAGAAAGAAAGTGACTATTTTTGACAGCACCTTTACATATGAACGATTTTGTTTTAGATGAATCCAATTTAAAATATATGAAATATATTTTAGGTTAAACAAATAGTCTTCTAACTTTATAGCTGTGCTAGGAGAGCTTGATATATTCCCTTTATATTTTTCAGTTGTATTATTAATTATGAAAAATCGGTTTAGAATTAAAAAAAAACAATATGAAAGATGGTTTATTATATGATACCTTTATGTGTAACAAAACATGTTCACTGATAATATTGAATGCTTTAATTCATCCATACACATACATTATTTTTTTCAAAAAGCTGAAATATTCATAATTTGGAAGTAAAGCGTGACTTTGTTATCAAGTCAGTTAAGCAAAAACTTTGTTATAGTTTGGTAAAATTTTGGAACACAAAAAGAATAGATACAAAGAGTAGTAAATTGTATCTACATGAATCTTTAAACAATTCTTTGATGAAGTGTCGTCATATGTAAAATCAGAATCAGTGCCCACGATCTCAAAATAGAAAGAGACAAGATATAAAACTTTGTATATAGCAAGAGACCATTTTAAAGGATTTGTAAGAAATGTAGTTGAAGATGAACATTTCATTACAAGTTGTCCAGCATGTACAAAGATGATCTTTAGGGAGATGTTTTTCAAGGAGATATTTTTCAGTATTTTTGCTAATTTTTCATATTTCTCAAATGAGACAAAAATTTTATTTGTTATGTATATTTGAGAATGTATCTGTACATAAATATTTAGGGAACTACATTTGTATATTATTACAGTGGCGGATCCAGAGGGGGGGTTCCGGGGGTGCGCACCCCCCTTTATTTTTGCCGATCAATGCATTTGTATCGGGACATATGTTTTGCACCCCCCCCTGCACCCCCCTTTGCCCTGGGTTAGCACCCCCCCCCCCCCCCTTTCGAAAATTCCTGCATCCGCCCCTGTTATTACAAGTCTAGATGTTAAACGAAATGTAAATGAATATATGTTACTTAACAATGATATTTGTTATGATTTTATAGTTCAGGTCCTGTCTTGAAATGTATGTGACTTATTTAGAATAATATTTCGTTTCAACGTATAAAATATGGCAGTGGCTGTTTTGTCGGCTCCCTTCGGGGCTATTTTACCAGCTCCAGCAGAATAGCGATTTATATAGAATTTTGCTATTTTGCCGGTTTTAATTAAGTTAAAAATAACTTATAATTGACAATATCAAACATGTGAACACAATATAACTCAAGTTTAAACCTAAGTGACTCAGTTTAATAAGTTACCCAATACTTTAAAAAAAAATACTTATGAAATCACGATGTAGCAATAATCATTTTATACTTTCCAATTAAATCTTACCTGTAAAATGGCGCAAATGTAGTTTTTACAATAGTATCTTTGACAGCTACATTTATAAAATAAAGAATAAAAACGGGGAATGAGTCAAAGAGACAGCAACCAAATCAAAATATACAATTCAACCAAAGGTCATTGGGTCTACAACACAGCGAAAAATCACTCACCTAGAGGGAGCCGTGAGCCGCGAAACACAATATTAGATAGATCAAGAATATAGACGCCATTCTATGCTGCTAAATATAAAGATGAACCAAAATTAAAACATATACAAGAGCAACAAAGGCTAAAGGTTCCTGACATAGGTCAGACACAAAAATGCGGCGGGTTTAAACTGGTTTTATTCACGCCCATCATATCCCCTTCATCTCTAGCCAATGTATAAGACATATATAATTTTAACATCCTCAATTTTGAGTGTCACTAAATTTTGCGGTCCCTAACGAATATTGATTGCCCGGCACTGCAGCTGCCCCAAAGCCCACTTTAAACGAAATCTGCAGAAGGGGTGTTTTACATATATGAACTATAGTTTAGTTGCTATCTCCCTTTACGTTTAATACGACGGTGCTATGTATGAAATTTAAAAATAATTAAACTGCAAGCCATCTTCTGTATTTCAAAAGGCTATCTGCTTCTACAGAAAATACTATACGTAGTTATTATCTAGTCCATTTTATTTTTACAAGCGACTCAGATAAAGTCAAAACCACAAACATAACCAACAACACTATGTACACCAAAAATTAAAATATTTTAGTTTCCTCATTTTTATGCAATTCGACTTTCTCAACTCGCAACTCGACTTTCTTAACTCGCAACTCGACTTTTGTAACTCGCAACTCGACTTTTGTAACTCGCAACTCGACTTTCGTTACTCGCAACTCGACTTTCGTAACTCGCAACTCGACTTTTGTAACTCGCAACTCGACTTTTGTAACTCGCAACTCGACTTTCCTAACTCGCAACTCGACTTTCCTAACTCGCAACTCGACTTTTGTAACTCGCAACTCGACTTTCGTAACTCGCAACTCGACTTTCCTAACTCGTAACTCGACTTTTGTAACTCGCAACTCGACTTTTTTAACTCGCAACTCGACTTTCTTAACTCGCAACTCGACTTTCTTAACTCGCAACTTGCAACTCGATGATAAGAAACCCTCGTGATTTATAGACTTTAAAGTTTCAAATATTTCATTTCTTTTCATTTATAGATAATTTTCTTAATTTGGATAAATTGCTCATTGAGACTTTAATTGCACAAATTCGCGGCCCCGAGTATGTCGAGGATAATAGAGACAATCACATTACGCGGGATTCATACATGTACTTATAAGTGTTACCGCTCTCTATATGTAACGTCATGGTTGCTATGTATTAACGTCATTGTATTCCAGCATTAAATCATCCATTTGTATAGACGTCTTATTCTCTCCTCTGCAGAAATGAATCTTTTAAATTCCCAACTGCATATACATGTACTGCATACATACATACATACATACATACATATGTATACATAGTATTGAAGTTTAGTTATAACTAGGGACTTTTAAATGTATTGGCAAACATACTACGCCAAGCGGATCGAGGATTTTTTTTTTTTTAAGGTTTTTGGAGCCACTGAATTAGGCCCAAGAAGCTATAGAACAAATGATGCAAAATCATGCTTTCTGGGTGTTCCGAAGACCCTTTCATAATCTGAAAATGAAGTTTTGTTTTAATAATTTTTAACAATATTTTGGTCTCAAAGCAAAATGTATAAAATGTAAGACTGAAGTTTCTAGGGACAACATCAAAAGACCAATATGCATGATAAAGCAAAAATGGAATTCACATAGTTAAGCCTGTGGCTGCTGTTTTTTTTTAAACTCATGATCAAGTTCATAACAAAATTACTATGGGCTATTCCAGAAAAAAATGTATGGAGGGGTTGGAAGGCAGTTTTAGTCAGCACTCGCCACCCGGACAATTGTAATTGAGAATATAGTGCATTATAGTGTGAAAAGTTGCTTTGATACCCATCACCCATGTATTATTGATATATTGTGCCTTCCAACCCCCCCACACATTTTTTTCTGGAATAGCCCTATCTTAGAAAAGGAATGCAACACTAACAGAATACAGAAGGGCAATCAATGAACAAAAGACAAAAAAATTAGAAACATTGATCCTGAAAAATCAGGGCTATAAGTCTGAGAGAAACAGAACTTTCTTCTTGCAAGGCCGTGAAAACAATTTGATATGGAGACAAGCGTTTGGTTTTGAAATTTCCGACATGTAGTTACGGCCCTGTTGAAATAAAAGTGAGGTAAGGTTTCCTGAGACAATATACCTCAAGTTAAATGAAACCAATTTTCAGACATTTCAAGTATATTTAAATAATAATCCTCCTGCCCCCCCCCCCCCCCCCCCCCCCCCCCCCCCCAGAATATCAAATGGTCGTCCCCTAACCACAGAAAACTTTTTAATAACTTTAAAAATGCAGTCAAGGTCAGGTGAACTGTGCCAAAAAAAACCATATTCACCTAAGAATCATTCCTTACAAATCATATATAGTTTATCTAGTGTTTATACCGGTAGTATCTGAGAAAAGGACCTAGCCCCAAAATCTTTGTTGACCAATGATCAATGAAAATGAAGTCAAGGTCAAACCAACCCCTTCAAAGGGTCACTTTCCTCTTACAATCATTTCATATACCACATACAGTTGACCTATTGCTTATATCTGAGAAAACTATAATAGCTATTCATAGATTTGACCCAATTCTCATATTTGGTTTATATGTAAAACATGAAAAAAAAAATTCAAACATTCTCTAAGCATTGTTGTGATTTGGAAGGAAGGATGGAAGAACAGGCATACTTTGCTTCTTCAGAGTGTGCACAGGGGGGTGGGGCAAAAACATACTCTTGCAAACATTTCTAATGCTGAGTAAAATAAGTCCATGTTAAATCAATTCTCTAGTCTTGACTCAGAGAAAGTCAGATTGACATGCGACACTATTGTTGAAAAAACCAAATTGACCACTCAAATGTCTTATCTTTGTTTTTTTTAAGTTGTTTGGGTGCAGTCTTATTAAACAAAATACCAACACTCCCATACCTTTAACTTATAATAGATAATTCCTCTACACTTTTAAACAATATAAGAACATTTATGATTAATTCTAGCTATAAAAATACCAAATTCAAAGTACATGTATATTTCACATCATACACTTTTATTGAAAATCTTTATAAAATCCACACTAAATGCTGATAAAATTCAGCAATTTTATATATTTCTTCTATGTCTGCATTCCATACAACATTTATTTTTCAGATACTGCAACGTATGATACAAATGACTCGGCACTATTCCAGAAATAATTGCACTTGGGTGTGGGGAGCACATTTTGTATACCCTCTACATGCATGAAATTTTAATTGCCTGTGTGTAACTTTTTCTGATCTAAAATCAAAAGCACATACCGGTAACAAAACAAGTATATCTTAATATAAGTGACTCCAAACTTAACTAATTTCTGGAAAAGCCCTTAGTTCAAAACAATTTAGAAAAGCTGCCATGATTAACAATATCAAATACAATTTGCACTATCTTCGTTCCTGCATCCCCAAACTGGACATTGTCTCCAGACTGGCCAATGCTGATGGCACTTGTGATGAGTATGCTGGTGGTGGCTGATGTCCAGGACCAGGCCCCTGAGGTGGCATCATCATCCCTACAGTCTGAGGGGGACCTTGATTATGGTGGGGATGATACATTTGACTTCCTCCCATTGGTGCCATCTGTGTCCCTCCTTGAACATTATAACCATGAGGTGGATGCATCTGTTGTGACTGATGGGGTTGGTGGTTCTGAGCTCCATGTGACCCAGGCAAGTTCCCACCTGGTCCCCTCTGAATATTATTTAATAATGTCTGCCATTGTTGTAATTTTTCTTGATTGCGTTTGATTAAAGCATCTTTCCTCTCAAGTTCTGCTCTCAGATCCTCAGTTTCCTGTAATCATAGAAATATATATACATTGTATCATCTTTCTTGACAAATTAAATATTGTTTTTATCACAATGTATTTGTTAAGGAAGGAATTGTGCATACATATTGTTGCCCTTGTTATTATGGCTATATTTTTTTATGCCCCATTTATGCATTATGTTTTCTGTGCATCTGTTCCTCCGTCTGTCCCGCTTCAGGTTAAAGTTTTTGGTCGAGGTAGTTTTTGATGAAGTTGAAGTCCAATCAACTTGAAACTTAGTACACATGTTCTTTATGGTATGATCTTTGTAATTTTAATGCCAAATTAGAGATTTTACCCCATTTTCATTGTCCACTGAACAAAGAAAATGATAGTGCGGATGGGGCATCCATGTACTGGGGCACACATTCTTGTTTCTTCATATAATGATACACATGATAAAGATCTTTTAAGAGATGATTAAGACTTACATCTTTAATGACTTGTTCAGGTTTCTGCTTTGACAACACCAGCCTTTTGTTGAGGAAGAATGCCTCTGTTTGTCTACATAAATCTAGGAACTTTTGGAAAGTTTGCTCTGCTCCTGAAAATTTACAAAACATAAATGTGAAAATAAGTCTACACATTATGTCATAAGGATGAATACATCAGATTACTCGAGTCTTACTGGTCACAATACAAAATTTTGAATGTTACTTATTTTTTAACTATAGGTAGATTTTTGTTTACTTATTTTTTAGCTATAGGTAGATTTTTGTTAACACATATATGAAATAATTTATATTTTTGCTATTCAAAATATATGAAAGGGTGGGATTTTGTATTGTCTCATCTGCTCACCTCTTACTGTAACATTAAGAATTGAAGTGACCCCTCAGATGATCAAATCTATTTGTTTACTGATTAATCTGCTGTTTTTTCATCAAATTTCTTAATAGACCAATCTCAAAATAAAATTCAGAATGAGCTACACCAGTTGACACTGAGGTCAATCGATATGAATGACGTTATTGAACAATGATTCTTACTTTCAGACTCTCTGACATAATAACATTACTTATATATCATGTATATTGTGACATTATAGGAAATGTATGGAAATATGCATAAATGCGAAAGTGGTGTATTATTATCAATATTCTATTTTGAACCTCTTCTTCCTTCCTAATGATCATAGATTAATTAGTCAGATAATTCACCTGGTTTCAACTCGTCTGTGTCTTGGGTGTTAAAGTGTTCCTGACTGGTTACAGCTGCTGTGCAATTCTGAAATGTTAATGAAAGAGGCTTTTGCTTTTCAAATTACCAAAAGACTAAACACTTCTCAAGTTGCAGTTTGATTTGATCCATTCTTTAAATAATTCAATTCAATAAAATAATAATTATAATGGCTAAAAAGCCTAAATCCTTCTGCAGAAACAGAAAACGGAAAAAAAATGTCCATCAAAATCCAAAAATGATTTTATCTTTCTGAAACGCAATGCAAATTGCATTTTTATATATCTAGAGGATGCCAGGCCTTGCGACTTTTAAAACTGTACATGTAAGTCTGTACATAGTGTAGTTTTTGAGGAATAAATACAGTCATAGTCATGATATTTGTCCATTTTTTATGATGAACCTAAAGGTTCATCGGACCCTATGGCTTAAATGGATGATTTTTCACCTCAAAATTTACTCTGAGTACAGACAAATCTGTACATCTGGGAAAGATTTAAGGCATAGCATGCCCTAGATAAATAAATTTCAAATATGTAACGTTTTATGTTTAAGAAAAACCAGGTGCTCCGCAGGGCGCAGCTTTATACGACCGCAGAGGTCGAACCCTGAACAGTTGGGGCAAGTATGGACAAAACATTCAAGCGTGATACAGCTCTGAATTTGGATTGTGATCAAATTTTTGACATAACATGGTTTTTTTTTACACAAAACAAATGTCAAGATTTTACAAATCAATTAAAGATTTCTTCTTCAAACTTTTAAATCTAAAATTAAATAGTTGACACAGCATAGGTTTCTGACACAGAATGAATGTGGTCTAATGAACTTTTTTTTTTTTTGCCTTTGAGCAATTCACTATGCTGTTGAATATTAATCCTCTCAAAAAAATGTTTGAAGAAATTTTCTTTTTATTTATGAAATCTGAAATGAGAAAAATTTAAACCCCCCACCCTTTTTTTTCACATCCCCGTTTCCCTTTTTCCAAAACTGATATCAATTCAAATTTCTAATGGAGTTTGCAACAATAACTACTCTTTTAAATACATCATAAAATATTAAAATGTAAAATAAAGTGCTTGTTATCACTGAATGGTAAAGATTGGTTGGTAGTAAAAGTGAATATACATTGTTTATTGTATAAAACAATAAAAAAAACTTCATCTGCAACATTTTATATTGGCAAATTTCCAATGAAGTTATTTACATTAAGTTATTGGCAAATAAAAATAGAAAATGACATCATAGTCATGTCTGGCAAATGTCCAACATACATTATCTAAAAACATTTTAGATAAGATAAGGAAAAAAAGCTTCATCAGCAACATTTTATATTGGCAAATTTCCAATGTAGTTATTTACATAAAGTTATTGGCAAATAAAAATAGAAAATGACATCATAGTCATGTCTGGCAAATTTCCAACATATATTATCAACTACTATTCTATACAAAGAAAGATAACTCCAATTGAAAATTAATTGCTATTGCACAATATTGTGCAATTAGATATTTCTTGCTATTGTGCAATACTGTGCAATTGAAAATTTCTTGCTATTGCACAATACTTGATATGGAATCCTGATTTGGACCAACTTGAAAACTGAGCCCATAATCAAAAATCAAAGTACATATTTAGATAAAGCATATCAAATAAGCCCAAGAATTTAATTTTTGTTAAAATCAAACTTAGTTTAATTTTGGACCCTTTGGACCTTAATGTAGACCAATTTGAAAACTGGACCAAAAATTAAGAATCTACATACACAGTTAGATTTGGCATATCAAAGAACCCATTTATTCAATTTTTGATGAAATCAAACAAGGTTTAATTTTGGACCCCCATTTGGACCAACTTGAAAACTAGGCCAATAATTAAAAATCTAAGTACATTTTTAAATTCAGCATATCAAAGAACCCCAAGGATTCAATTTTTGTTAAAATCAAACTAAGTTTAATTTTGGACCCTGTGGACCTTAGGCAGCAACCATTTGATTTTCTGGGGGGGGCTATGGTTTTTTTTTCTGTACAAACTTTTTTTTTCGCCTGCGGCGAAAAACAATATATTTTTTTCGCGACAAGTCGAAAACAATTTTTTTCTTTCAATTTTAGCATTACATAAAGTGGCAGCTGAGGGTGAAACAAACAATTTTTTTTTCTCAGAATCAAAAACAAATTATTTTTTTCTCCAAAAACTGGAAACAAACTTTTTTTTCCAAAAAAAACCATAGCCCCCCCCCAGAAAATCAAATGGTTGCTGCCTTAATGTAGACCAATTTGAAAACGGGACCAAAAATTAAGAATCTACATACATAGTTAGATTCGGCATATCAAAGAACCCCAATTATTCAATTTTGATGAAATCAAACAAAGTTTAATTTTGGACCCTTTGGGTCCCTTATTCTGTTGGGACCAAAACTCCCAAAATCAATACCAACCTTCCTTTTATGGTCATAAACCTTGTGTTTAAATTTCATAGATTTCTATTTACTTATACTAACATTATGGTGCGAAAACCAAGAAAAATGCTTATTTGGGTCCCTTTTTGGCCCCTAATTCCTGAACTGTTGGGACCTAAACTCCCAAAATCAATACCAACCTTCCTTTTGTAGTCATTAACATTGTGTTTAAATTTCATTGATTTCTATTTACTTAAACTAAAGTTATTGTGCGAAAACCAAGAATAATGCTTATTTGGGCCCTTTTTTGGCCCCTAATTCCTAAACTGTTGAAACCAAAACTCCCAAAATCAATCCCAACCGTTCTTTTGTGGTCATAAACCTTGTGTCAAAATTTCATAGATTTCTATTAACTTAAACTGAAGTTATAGTGCGAAAACCAAGAAAATGCTTATTTGGGCCCTTTTTGGCCCCTAATTCCTAAAATGTTGAAACCAAAACTCCCAAAATCAATACCAACCTTCCTTTTGTGGTCATAAACCTTGTGTTAAAATTTCATAGATTTCCATTCACTTTTACTAAAGTTAGAGTGCGAAAACTAAAAGTATTCGGACGACGACAACGCCAACGTGATAGCAATATACGACGAAAAATTTTTCAAATTTTGCGGTCGTATAAATAAAAACTTTACAGGATTTTGTGGTGCACTTTTTTTCATTCCTCCAGAAGGTGCCAAAATAAACATGTTTGGAAAGGGGAAGAGGTTTGAGTACTTCCCCCAGGTAATAATTGAAGTGAGCTGTATTGAGTGACATGGACAATAGATGGATTAAAAGGCACAGGAAAAAAAGTCATAGAAAAAAAGGCACAGGAACAAAGGTCACAGGAAAAAAGGTCACAGGAAAAAAGTCACAATATATATTTTGTATGGAAATAAACACATTTTAATTCAGTTTTATACTATTTGGCTTTAAAAATTTATATACAAATTGCAAAGCATTTAAATGAAACATGTACATGTTAGTGTATTACTGGTATTATTATTTTTTTCATATATATCTAGCTCTTATGAAGAAGATGAGAGTTAAACAGCAACAGTTTTCTTTAATTTGAGTCAAAGTTAGAAATTCAGTATACATGTATGGCATGTTATTTGATTTTTGAAAATATAATAGGAATCCTTCCATTTAGTGTTAAACAAACAACTCATTGCCATTAATAATAGTGTAGTACTTACAACAATTATTGATATTGGCTTCTTGTGGCACCTTTCCCTTTTTGTAGGGGCACAGGACGTTTGCGCTTTTTTACCTGTAAAACGATAGGACATTTAATTTGCGCTTCAAATACTATGGACATTTGCGCTTTTAATTTTGATTCACCTGTATTAAATTGACTGGACATTTGCGCTTTTTACCTATAGTCGTCTACCCGTTATTTTAATGAGAAGTAATCATTACGTAAATTTAACTTATATTTCTCATTAGTACGACAAATGGTCCAGAATCCTTTAATGCTTCTACTTGACCATCCTGCTATTTTTTTTCTTATCCTTTTGA
The DNA here is from genome assembly GCF_963676685.1 of Mytilus edulis. Lineage (NCBI taxonomy): Eukaryota > Metazoa > Mollusca > Bivalvia > Mytilida > Mytilidae > Mytilus > Mytilus edulis. The sequence continues at coordinate 34,561 of NW_027267337.1, read as the reverse complement.
AGAGTATCATTTAACAATAATTATTGTAATGAATTACATTAAGATTCGTCCTATCAAGAATTGAGAAAGAGAAACTTGATTATTTATTTGAAAATGTGGTCGAAATACCATTCAGAACAGATAACAACAGCTAAATTTGTTCACTCCTTGGGCTTCAGATATCAAGCGAAAACTGACCTGTGATGACTACATACATGTTTTTATGTCTTTAGAATGTTTACTTTAGCTCAGTGTATATAAACTTTTAAGCACATATCAATGTGCTGTGCTATGAAATGATTTTTTAAACTTTTAACCATAAAGAAAAATATGACTTTAACTCTGCCAGGTCAAACATGCTGGTTCCAACCCCGGATAAAAGAGGAGGATAGTCATAAAAACCAAATATTGCAAAAGCGCAAATGTCCTATGTAAAAAGCGCAAATGTCCTATGATTTGAAGCGCAAGTGTCCAAAAAAATAAGGGCAAATGTCCCGCGCCGTTTTGTAGACCTTTCAAATGCTTTATTGGTAGGAAGCCATACCCATGAAATACAACTTGATCTCATTTTTAGGTTAGAGGAAACAATAAGCTTTCCCAATTTGTTACAAAAAGTCAGTTTGAAAAAAATTCTATAATTACACTTTTATTAGTTTATCTATTATGTCACATGTACTGATTTAAGGTAGCACAATACAAAGATTTGTTCACTCCCAATCGGACAACTTTAAACTGATGTAATTCATTTAATCCTGCTTTAAATATTATAAATGAGGTACCAAAAGAAAGAAGAAAGATTCATCTTTCAAATTGTGATAATTTCATTATGACATAATTATTACATGATTAATTATTATGTAATAAGTTGCTATATTGTGATGTCCACACTTGAATGAATTTAGCGTCTTTGTTCTTCATACCATCCCAAAATATTTAATAGATTCTGGTACAATTATGTCATAATGAAAAATTATCACAATTTGGAAGATTAATCCTTCTTCTTTCTTTTGGTACCTCATTTATAAAATTTAAAGAAAGATGAGTGAAATTACATCAGTTTAAAGATATCTGGTTGGGGTTGAAAAATCTTTGTATTGTGCTACCTTAAATTGCCCTTTAAAGGTTTTAAAAAATTTACCACTTTTAAGATAAATGATCTGATACAAGTATATTATGACTTTTTTCTATGCATTCCAAAACTTCAGTTTAATTATTAATCATATACATGTACATGCAGTTACTTCTTCATGTGCATTCCAACATACTTCAGGTTCTAATAAATAATTTTACTCAAACATATATTGTGACTTTTTTTCCTGTGGCTTTTTTTCCATTTACCTGGACAATAGATACACTACAGCTCGGGTGGATTTTGCTTTGTCCACCGGCCCACCATGGGAGTGGGCACCAGGTGAGTAAAATTTCGACCTTGTCCCCTCTGCCCACCCATAGGAGTGGGCATGGAATTTATTTTGTTGAATCTAAAGACTTGCAAGTACAATCCTTTGAAAAAAGCAGATAAGCATTTGTAATCAATATTTTTACCAAAAAAGAGATTATAGCTAATATTTTTACCAAAAAAGAGATTATAGCTAGAGTGTGCACGGGTGGGCTTGCCCATGGTGGGCCGGTTGAAAAAGCAAAATCCACCCAGGCTGTTGTGTACCTGACAATAATTGGTGATTTAAACTGATTACCTGGGTGGACAATATGAGGTTAATTAATTTTATCATGTTTATCATCTTCTGCAGAGACTAAAAAAAGTGCACTGCAAAATCCAATTAAGTTTTTAATTTTCTAAATCATACAATGCAAATTTGAATTTTATTTATCTAGGGCATGCTATGACTTAAAACTTTTCGAGTCTGTATGCAGAGTAAATTTTGAGGTGAAAACAGCCATTTTAGCCATACATGTACATGTAGGGTCCACATGAACCTTAAACATGACACTGTCACCCATATAAGTATAAAGATTATAGTCTTAGTAAATTATACATATGTTGTCAATGCTTTTAACCTATATTTCTTCTCACTAACAGATATTCACCTGGAATTTTTATATTAACAATGCCATAATACCTGTCCAGTTGAAGAAATATTATATACATTTTTATTTCATTTGATCAGAGACATATACAGTCATGGGACAAAAGTGAGTTCTCACTCAAAAATTATCCTATCATTTCAACTACAATCAATATTTTTCAAAAAATATTACAAAGTAACTGTATGAGCGATTTTTATAAAATAGATATCAATTTTTAAAAGATGTTAAAATGTCTAGAGTTTTATTGTTTATTTAGTCATAATGTTCTTGAGTTTCGTTTTCATCATCTGATGAGTTAAACACAAATGCAAATTTTTGCGATTTTAATTTGGTTAGAATAATAGCAAACTTTTCACGAAATAGTTTTCTTTGTGTTCATCTCGTCAAAAAATTAAAATGAGCATGCATAATATTATAACCAAATAAACAATAAAACTTCAGACATTTCTACATCTTTTGGTATCTATATTATGAAAATCGCTCATACAGTTACTTTGTAATAATTTTTTGAAAAATGTCGATTTCAGTTGAAATGATAGGACTTTTTTTGACTGGGAACTCACTTTTGTCCATTGAATGACTGTGTGTATACTACAATTTAATTCGGTATGTTGTCAAAGACAAAGAAGTTCTATTTCATGACTTGTAATTTTGAAAAAATAAAACATTATTTTATAGAAGTTATTTTGAATGTAAAATTACCTGAAAAGAAGCCTCAAGCTCATCAATTAAATGAAAATTGGGTTTCAAATTTTCTGGGTTCATTGTATTTTCTTCCTACCAGTATAAATATCTATTGTCTATTCTTCGTTGCAAACATATTTCGGAAACCAGTAAAATTATAAACCTTAAAACAAGAACGGAATCCCGGACTTAATTATTTAAGGTTCATTATAAGATATCCTAATAAGTGTACTAACTTATTCCTTTGCGTAATTTTGTTAACAAAAAATTATCCAAACGTTCTAACCACTTATCTTTCTCACACAAAACAAAAAACAGTGGAAATAAACGAACAGTTAAAAATATCCGGACTTGATCATATCTTTTTCCAATCGGAACAACTCGGCCTTTCTGGTTGCACGAAGAAATAACCTCGTATGCATTAGGCGGAGGAATCATTGTCCGGAAAATTTTCCGATTCGATTCAAAATTATATTTTTTCGACTGGACTGGTACATTTTTTTTACCACTACTGATTTAACTTGCTCCTGTCCGGAAAATTTTCCGATCCGATTGAATTTTATATTTTTTCGACTGGAATGGTACAAATTTTTTACCATTACTTATTTACTTTGCTCCTTCTTTCGCGCCAAAATATTTGGCAGAGTTAAAGTTCTTGATTACTGTGATATGTAACCAAATTATAGCGCCACCTGGAAAATATAACTTCTTTGTGTCGCGGATCACTACAATTCCGGCCAACAATTTAAGAAGAATTTCTCCGTAGTGCATACGAGGCTATTGTACTGCGTAGCGAGAATGGCCGAGTAGTTACGATTGATCTTTTTCCTGCAGCTATCCTAACCGAGTTTGGTTCAGAATTAGTTACGACTTCGAAGAGGATGTAAATATTTGCAAAATGGTTTGACAACCTTTCCAATCCAAATTTAGTTGTACAGAACATTTATGCAATGCCCAGGTCAAACAATGGACGTGATAGTAGTTCTAGACGCAGCCGTTCGTCCAGAAGTAGATCAAGAAGTCGACATCGTGACAGACGTCACCACTCACACAGACGAGAAAGGGGGAGACATAAACCAAAAGAGAGAAATTTAGGAGCAGCGTTTTGTAGCATGATAACAATTGTTATTATGTCAACGTCTTTAGCGGAACCAAACTGGGTATCTTTACAAGGCGGTGGATGTGTTGTAAATGGTGTTGGACTTAATCATTTGGGGGCATTCCAATTTTTCTATCCAGGAAAGTTTTTGGAACAGTTTATTCAGGGACCGAACAACGAAAAAGTTGACATTGTTTACAAGTTTGGACCAAATGATTTAGATAGTATGTAATCTTTAATAAGCATTATAACATGGAACATAAAAATATTGATCCATTTTATCATGAGATAATTCCTAGTACCACAAAATGAAAGTAAAACTGTGAGCGTCTTTTTATGAATCTGGGTCAGTTTGCCCTGATACCTGTTCGCTCAGGGTCCATTCGCCCTGATTTTGATTTTTTTCTAATTGTTGTCTAGCAAATGTCTTGTTGCATAGTTTTTGTATTTTAAACAAAATATGTTATAGTTTGTTGAAAAATTGACCATTGACAGAATATTTATATTTCCTCAATCATTTTATCATTTTCCCTTTGATTTGCAGAGTAGAATGCTGGAATACAATGTATTTATCTTTATTGATATTTGTAAACAAATAATTGTATTCAGTCAATCACGAACGTATGCAGTATAACTGAGACTAAGTCTCAGAGTTTAATAATAAATGAACTTGTAAATCCATTTCAAGATTTACAGTTCGTACATCATTGTTTTTATTAATTTCAAGCTGAATATTTTATCAAAACAAAACATTTGTTTTTATTATTAATTCATCAAAAGAAAAGTATCACAATAATCAGTGATCTGAATTATTTTGTCATTGAACAATTAATGATCCTTAACAAGCCATAAACTTTTAAATATTTTCATGTTTACATAAATTTCAAGAATTTCCAAAGAAATATCTGAATAAGTTTATTTAACTTCAATGCCTGAATATAAATATTTTTTTAGTAGGGCGAACAAACTCTATGGGCGAACGAACTCAGGGCTAACGAACCCAGGGCGAACATTGTTATTAGGGCGAACGGACCCGATACCATCTTTTATTAACCAGAAAAAGACTACAATATAATGATCAGGGAACATAAAAACTGTAATGCAGCAGATAGTATTATTGTTGTTTTTATACCCCCGCTTTCAAAAAAAGGGGGTATACTGTTTTACCTCTGTCTGTCCTTCTGTCGGTCCGTCCGTCCCATGAATATTTTTCGTCACATTTTTCTCAGGAACTACACTACCAGGATTTCTGAAATTTGGTTTCAGGCTTGATATAAGTCAGCTATACTGTGTGATGCGTTTTCAGATTCATCACTCGACAACTTCCTGTTTACTGAACACTTGTATCATTTTTACACCTTATAGCCAAGTTGAAAATTTTTCAACACATTTTTCTCAGGAACTGCACTACCAGGATTTCTGATATTTGGTTTCAGACTTGATATAAGTAAATTTGGTTTCAGGCTTGATATAAGTCAGCTATACTGTGTGATGCGTTTTCAGATTCATCACTCGACAACTTCCTGTTTACCGAACACTTGTATCATTTTTACACCTGATAGCCAAGTTGAAAATTTTTCGTCACATTTTTCTCAGGAACTGCACTACCAGGATTTCTGAAATTTGGTTTCAGACTTGATATAAGTCAGCTATACCGTGTGATGCATTTTCAAATTCATCACTCGACAACTTCCTGTTTACCGAACACTTGTATTATTTTACACATGATAACCAAGTTGAAAATTTTTGTCACATTTTTCTCAGGAACTACAATACAAGGATTTCTGAAATTTGGTTTCAGGGTTTATATAAGTCTGCAATACCGTGTAATGCGTTTTCAGATTCATCACTCAACAACTTCCTGTTTACCGAACACTTGCATATTTTTACACTATTAAAATTATCCACTTGCGGCGGGCCGGGGGTATCATCAGTGAGCAGTAGCTCGCAGTTTCACTTGTTGTTCATTTGTTAACATTTCCTTTATCCAAATAATAATATTTTCCAGGTTTAAGGGTCACGGCATGCGTGCAAACTAAACTACGACCTATTCCATCACCTGAATCTTTGAAGAGACGAAAGGTACCAAAGGGATATTGAAACTCATACATTAAGTGGGAAACAAACTTGACAATGCCATATACATGTACATGTAGAAAAAAAGCAAAAAATACCCCCCCCCCCCCCCCCCCCAAAAAAAAAAACCCAACATGTCACGAAACACAACATAGTTAACTCAAGACTGAGCAAAATGAACCCCAAACAAACCATGGGTTATCTCAGGTTGTCCAGAAGCATGAAGCAGATCTAACATATCATTTCTTAACTTTCAAGAACATACAGTGTACAACATACAGTTACGGCGACACATTATTGAAATTATATACATTTTACCTTTGTGATAATTATTTATTAGATACAATAATTGAAAAGTGATAATGTAACCATTTTTCATTTAAATATTTTTATATATAATGCACAATTTTTTACATGGGTTTATGGAAGTGTATTGGGGACATTGAAATTATATTTTTATTCAAAGTAAAAAAATAAAGACATTAAACAGTCAACTGTCTTGGATTTCCTCTTAAACTTGAAATTTCAACCATGTTAACTGTTCAAATCTTAAACTTTTGGAAAGGTTATAAAAAAGAATTTGCCAGAGACTTGTTTCAATTAAATTTTTTGACTAGAACCAATATTTAATTGAACCCAATTTGGAGTGGCTATTTCTTGGATGGTCCTATCTTCTCTGACCACTGTTATTATTACATTAAACATGTTAAAGAGAAGTACAAACTATGTATACACATGTCTAGCTACAAGTTCTTTGCCATTAAGAAAGAATCTTAGATTTTAATATGAACAGATTAACTTAGGAAAGGCTTATTGTGATGACATTTCTCTTGTAGATAAATGTTTTGTAATTTTTAGGAATGTAAAATTGAGTTACATGAAGTATAAACATGTTTTTGTATTTTAAGGAATGGAAAACTGTGTTACAAATAAAGCTGTGATACTAATGAAGACAATCATTGCATTTACATTTATAGCCATGTGCTGTACACTTATAGCTTTCTTATTAGATCTGATTGGACCACAGCACAGAGCTTTAAAAATATTGAGGAGAAATGCAATATTTAATATTGTGTCTGGTAAGTCCACTGTTCGGATGAATTTTTATCCAAAACACATTTTTTTGAAGTCATACATTTTATTTTAGTTTCTTGTTTACAATTTGGAAATTAGTATGGCGTTCATCATCACTGGACTAGTATATATTTGTTAAGGGGCCAGCTGAGGGACGCCTCCGGGTGCGGGAGTTTCTCGCTACATTGAAGACCTGTTGGTGACCCTCTGCTGTTGTTTTTTATTTGGTCGGGTTGTTGTCTCTTTGACACATTCCCCATTTCCATTCTCAATTTTATACAATAGTAATAAGAATTTTATTGATATTAAGGCTTTAATTTACTATGTTAAAAAGAGGCAATAAAATCCATAGTGACATTCAAATTCATAAGTCGAAAATAAATTGACAAAGCCATGGCTAAAAAAGAAAAAAAAAACAACAACAGACAAGCGAAAGTACATAAAATAATAACATAAAAATCTGAAGACTGAGAAACGCAAATCCGACCAAAAAAATGGGGTGATCTCAGGTTCATGGGAAGTGTAAGGATCCTGCTCCACTTTTGGGACCTGTCTAGCTGTTATTTTGCTCATGTTAGTAGAAATCAGGTAATAAGTCTAATTTGGTAGGTGACATTAGGGCAAAAGGGGATCAGATTGTAGTTATGATAATCTGGACATATATGCTATCATCTGTAAAATGGATATTCAATATCAGTCAACCAATTATGATGTTGTCTGTCAAATTTATGAAGGGATGATTTCAACTTCACCACTTTATGTAGAAATTCTTTGTTTCCCTTTTTCCCTCTTAAGATTTATGATATAATATATAAGATACCTTGGTAGGTTGTTTAGATGTATAGTATAATATGACCATTTAAATTGTTGCTTTTCGTTTTGTTGTAGCAGATGAAACATATTTCTGTGTTGAAAGTTGTATACAATGTATTGTTATAAATTGTATTTTACATGAAATTGCATTTTGAAAATATCCCTGATGGCATCCTCATGTTTAAAATAGTTGAATTGCTTATCACAACATTTAAACATCTATATTTAAAGGAAGTTTTATTTTTCAGTTATCTTGTGTGTGATTATCAATTTGTTTTGTTACTGGTTAACCGTGGAAGTTTCTGGATTACAACGACTCACAAAAGTCCATGTTGGAAGTAAAGTAGAAGTGACCTTTGACATTAGTTTCTATCTGATCACTGCTGCAGGTGCCATGGGTGTCATAGCAACAGCCATGAACTGTTTGAAGAGATTTCCAACACATGATCATATGACAGAAGCCTTATTAGAGGATTATGATGGACTTGAAGGGGCGTTTCCCGTCTCTCCCCCTGAGGCACAGAGTTCTCCTATGTCCAACATCCCCCCACCACCAGCATATACACCATGAATTTCTGTTTTTATACACAGTATATCATACTAATTTTAGTTCTGCTTTTTTTCATGCTTTTGGCATTTAAGCTTATTAAGGTGGTACCCAACACCTTGACTGAAATTAATTTGGCTCGTTTAATTTTCATAAAATTTTGACAAAATATTTACTTTGACCCTTTGATAAAAATATTAAAATTTCAAAAAACTTCACCCAATCACTTGGTTGGATATATAGCAGTTTGAAAAACACTAATTTTGATCATTGAGAAGCTTAATATTTCCTTAACAATGCAATGTGATTAAAACATTCAGCTAATTTTACAGAGTTATCTCCCTGTAGTGTTAGGTACCACCTCAAGTTGAGCAGGATTTATCATTGTATTATTTATCCATGATTCTGATGCTGGTAAAACTTTTTCTTGTCAACTGTTTATTTTGAATATCAGAAAATTTTGAAACATTATGTAAAAGCATAATGTGGATTCATTGTTATTTGTGGGAAACTTTTTTTTTTGAATTAGTAGGAATTGCTAAACCACTTAATTGAATGTTCAATTAAGTACAAATTTTCTAAACGTTTGTATTCATAACTATGAAATCAAATATCCATGAAGGTGCAAGTTTTCCCCAATCCATGAAAATTGGTACTCAAGAGAATAAATGAATCCAAAGTACCATTTAAAGTGTATTCAAGAATCATGTGCAGTTTGCTAATTATGTACACTGTATACATGTATCATTGTTTGATTATGATGAGTTCGTTCATATAGAACATCAATTTAATGAGAAATAAGAAAGAAAAATTATTATCAAGATATCATGCTAAAATAAGTTATGACAATTTTATACACGAAACATGGAATATTTGGACTACCTCCAATTAAATTTATTTTTTATAGTCATGGGAAAAAGAATTCTTGCAAATGCATAGTTTTTTTTTAAAATTTACCCCCCAAAAATACTACAGTTTATATTGATGATTTATTAGAAATTTGAAGATCTACTGTAGACCTTATTTTTGTGGTCAAATTCAAACTTGTAACATATTCCAGGAAACTGGAGATAAAGTTTATATGTATTTTTTTTAAAAATTGCATGTATTTTCAGTAGAAGTTTAAATTTACATAATGAATTTACCCAAGTTATTATTTTCAGCAATATGACCATTTCAAATTATGAGGTTTCCACTTCAAGGCTGGTATTTTATATGTAGAAACCTCACCAGTCAGTTAGATTTGGCATCCTATTTGATCATGTTGATTCAGTATGATTTTTTAAATGATAATAAATCTAGTTTGGTACATTGAGTATGTACACAATAATGTATGTAACTTTTGTATTGACATATATGAGAATTTATTTGAGAAATTTTATGAGAGTTTATGTTGATTCTCATTTTATCTGCTGATAAATGGAAAAATTATTTTAACCTTTTTATTCACAGTTGTATGTGCATATTTAAAAATTTCTATAATTTATCAAAAGTCAAATATGGTATTGTTTTTATCTAGACAAAAATAGTAATCTCATTTTGATGTAAACTTGTTTGTACAAAGAAATTTACAAAGATATCAATAAAGGACATATTTTATACTGTTCATAATTTGCTAAAATCTTAGAACTTTGAAGTTACCTTTTTTTAAATGTTTTATCTTTTAAAATTTAAAATCTTTGCAATTCTTTTTAAATCAAGAGAAGGTTATTTTTGTGTCCTTGGGGGAAAAAGTAATGATTTTAAAATAAATATGTAAATGCTGCAAATCCTTAGATATTGAGAAGAATAATTTAATAAAGCAAAGGCTGGTTCCTACTATGATTTTGACTTTTTTTCTCTCATCTGCATTTTTTAGTAATACAAATGCGTAGTAATACTTGCATTCACACCATTGTCATCAACAATTAGTGAGGGTCTAGAAGGGATTAACAGAATAAAGTGCCAAATGTATCAAAAATTGGTCCCAAAAAATAAAACATGGGGAACAATAGGCAAAATAGTTAAGAATAGAAAAAAATGGGATAGAGAATAATGGACGAAAAATTATATAGAATAGAAAATAAAGAATGTAGAACTGAAGGACCCCATTAATGATAAGTTGATGACTTATACCATTACAGAATAAACACTTATTATAAACCTTTGTGTATTACTATACATGTAACTTTTACCTAAGTGGATATGTTCTTAGTATTATGAAGTTGATGCAAAATTGACTGAATTGTGTACAATTTTATATATCTTGTGTTTGCTTTGTAAACTTTAATTGGATCATGTAATGAAAGTTTTCAGTAGTCTTCTGTTTTATTGCATATATATAAATTGAAAGATTAAGTCTCATTAATGTTTGCTCGGTATATAAATATATGTCATATTATAGATCTAGATGCTATTTGGTATTTTTTTTAAAAATCAAAATGACATTTGTTGTTTGTTTGGTTGTTGAATATTTTGATTGTTTTCATGTGTAAAAGACGTGCTTTTATTTATATTAAAATAATACAAAAAAACTTGCCACAAGTCTCTTATTATACTCCACGCAATGAAGTTGCAGAGGGTATAAAGTTTTTGACCTGTCCGTCCGTCAGTCCTGTTTCTTGTCATCACAACTCCTGTCAAACCACACAACAGAATTTCATGAAACCTTTTTAAATAATAAGGATATGCTATGAAGATGTGCATATCGACAGGTAATTACAATTCAATTTTTTTCTAGGAGTTACACCCCTTTGAACTTATTTGCTTCAATATACTACTGCAACAGTTTGTCATCCCAACTCCTCTCAAACCACACAACAGAATTTCATGCAACTTTGTAGATAATAAGGACATACTAAGTAGATGTGCATATCGACAGGAAATTATGATTCAATTTTTTTTTTCTTGTACAATTTTTTTTTCTTGCAGTTATTTTATTTCTCTAGTGACAATATGGGGATGTGGGGTATGTGAGCGCACTCACTAAGGTTCTTTAATAACTTATAAAGTCTTCTGGTGTCTAAACAATCTGCATGAAAGAACCATTTAAATAAACACTTGCACCAAAAAGATAATGGTTTTCTACCTTGTTCTCAAATTGATGGATTTTTATACACAAACTTACCTCTGGACCTGTGAAAACTTATTGTCTTGAACCTTGTTAGATCAGATTAATAATTCTGTATGGTACAAGTTTACTTATAACTGTAAAAACAAGGAGATATGTGGTCTGATTGCCAATAAGATAGCTTCTATCTAACAGAATTCAAAAGACGAAGATAAAAGCAACTTTTGGACACCATGCATCCTTTAACAAGTAGAAAAACACATAAATTTGCTCAGTTTCATGTTGCACTTTGTATTTTAAGTCTTGTGCATCTATTCCATCAATATTAATATTTACCGGGTAACCCTTTGAAGACAGAGCTATTTATTATACCGGCAGTGTGGTTTTAACTTTGGCTTATTTTTGTTGTTTAATAATACTACTACAGGGTTTTCCTCCTCATTTACTACCTAATTAATGGAATATGGACATGGATGGTTGGATACTGAGGGGCAGATGCAGTCATTTTTAAAAAGGAGGGGAAGGGGGGGGGGTTTCCCAACCCAGGACAAAGGAGTTCCAACCATATGTTCCTATTCAAATGTATTAATCATTTAAAAAAGGAGGGGGTTCTGGAACACAACCCCCACCTCCCTGGATCCATCACAGATACCTTTAATCAGTTTTTTATGGACTAAATTTTGTAAATATAAAAAAAGATGTGGTATGATTGCCAATGAGACAACTCTCCACAAGAAACTCGGAGACGATTTTGTTACTGTTTTAGGTTGTGGTACTTACTGGTAATTGTTGGACATTTTGGATTGGTCTATATACAAATTAATAATTTTTTTTGCTTCCTTATGTATGATAGTGTTTGGTTTGCAATATTTGTTTGTTTTTTGTCATCATATTTCATTATGGTACATTGATCTGAGGTGTATGCCTTTTGTATGTGGGTACATTGGAACCTCAGGCACTTATCACAGATTGTAGCATAGTTGGCATTAAGTTTTACCCTTGACCATCTACGTCCAGAAATTGGTTTTTCCATTCTCTAACTTTAGTTTGCCTCAACCAAATGTTTTGAAACTTACACACAATGCTTATTATCAAAAGACACAGATCAAGTTTGAATTTTGGTGGTGTCACTTTTACCTTTCTAGAGTTCTGCCCCTTTTACAAATGGAAAAAATTATGAATTTTAGGTTTTTGTTCTCTAGCTTTAGTTTGCCTAAAACAAATGTCATGAATCTTATACACAGTGCTTATTACTACAAAATGCAGATCAAGTTTGAATTTTGATGGGAACACTTTTACTGTATTAAGAGTAATGTCCCCTTACAAATGGAATAAATTGCTTCTCCAAGCGCAGCTGGATACGGCAACAGAGGTGCAGCCCTGAACAGTTGGGGCAAAAATGGTCACAATATCGCACATGATACAGGTATGAATTTGGATTGTAATTAAACATTTAACACATAATAGGTTTCTGACACAGAATAACTGAAGGCAAAGAATTTGAATTGGTTATGTGATTTGAATTTATATTCATTTTTAGCTCATGGGCCCCATGTGAGCTTATGCTATCACTCATCGTCCGTCATATAAACTATTTAAAATTCTTCTCTTCTGAAACTACTGGGCCAAATATCTACAAACTTTAACTAAATATTCCTTAGGGTATCTAGTTTTGAAAATTGTATCTGAAGTTTTGATCCATCGACAAACATGGCCACCATGGCTATAAATAGAACATAGTGGTCAAATGCAGTTTTTGGCTTATATCTCAAAAACTAAGTCTTTAAGAGCAAATCTGACATGGTAAATTTTTCAATTGGTCAAGATCTATCAGCCCTGAAATTTTCAAACGAATCAAACAACCCATTGTTTGGTTGCTGCCACTAACTTGATAGTTTTAAGGAAATTTTAAAGTTTTTGGTTACTTTCTTGAATATTATTGAAGAGAAAGATAAACTGTAAACAGCAAACATGTTCAGCAAAGAAAGATCTACAAAAAAGTTTTATATGACAAAAAATGTCAATTGACCCCTAAAGGAGTTATTGCCCTTTAAGGACAATTTTACACAAGTCAAAATGTTTGTTTTTTAATTTTAAACATCAAATGATTTATGAATCTAGTATAAATTTTGTATTTTATGTCCTTGTAAGTCAAGAAACAAAGACACTATGGCTAAAATGGAACATATGGGTAAAATGCATTTATTTGCTTTTGAAGAAAATATGACAGATACAATGAACATTTGAATGGCCTTTTTAAGCCACTCATTTTAGTATATATATAAAATATATATTGAAAAGCAAAAATAATCATTGATGAAAGACTTATGCAAAAAAATAACAGGTGAGCGATTTAAGTTCTGGAGAGCCTTTTGTTTTGCTTTTGTTGCGAATTGACCAAAAAATTTTATTTACCCCCCCCCCCCTTTTTAAAAAGATATGGTCATAATCTCACTTCAAATGTCCAATTAAGTTTGAAACCATAATAACCCATTCAAATACATCATAAAAGTCTTAAAAAACAAAATGACATACATAATAATGGCTAAAAGTTAATTACCTTCATAAGCATTTTTAACAAAGTAACTTAAAGTCATAAGAAACCTCAAATTAAAAAAAAATATGCATATGGTTTTTTTTATAGCTAAATGGATAGTTTTCATTATACAACTGATGAACATATACTTTTTTCTGAGGAAAATTCTTTAAATTGTCCACATTTAGAAGTTCACTTATTTTTAATTGCTTCCTTCTGTATGCAAAGTGACCTGAGCGTAACCCTCCTCGTAAAAATCCGGTGATTGCAATACGCATGAATCTGTCATTAAAATAAACAATTATCTGATTGTACATGTGAAACACGTGCACAATACCCATGCTTTTTGTTATTTGTTTACTATAAGGTGACAATCGGTAAAAAACGGCATTTAAGGAGGTAGACCTAAGTTAAAGGAAATAACTCTTAAATCATCAGTACGTTTGTGTCAACTATTTTCAACCAGATGCTCCGCAGGGCGTAGCTTTATACGACCGCAGAGGTTGAACCCTGAACAGTTGGGGCAAGTATGGACACAACATTCAAGCTGGATTCAGCTCTAAATTTGGATTGTGATTAAATAGTTGACACAGCATAGGTTTCTGACACAGAATGAATGTGTTCTAATGAACTTAAAAATTTTTGTTTTCTCCTAGAGCAATTCACTATGCTGTTGAATATTAATCCTCTCAAAAAAATGTTTGAAGAAATTTTCTTTTTTATTTATGAAATTTCAAATGAGAAAAATTGAACCCAATTTTTTTAATCACATTCCCCTTTCCCTTATTCCAAAACTAATCTCAATTAAAATTTCTAATGGAGTTTGCAACAATAACTACTCATTTAAATACATCATAAAATATTAAGATGTAAAAAAACTGCTTGTTATCACTGAATGGTAAAGATTATTTTAATTTATCAGTTGGTAGTAAAAAGTGAATATACATTGTATATTGTATATAACAAAGATTTAAGTTGATTCTGGACAAAGAAAGATAACTCTAATTAAAAAAAATCTTGCTATTGCACAATATTTTGCAATTAGATATTTCTTGCTTACTATTCTGGACAAAGAAAGATAACTCTAATTAAAAAAAAATTTGCTATTTCACAATATTGTGCAATTAGATATTTCTTGCCATTGCACAATACTGTGCAATTGAAAAGACTTGCTATTGCACAATACTTAATATAATAATTTTGGATCCTGATTTGGACCAACTTGAAAACTGGGCCCATAATAAAAAATCTAAGTACATTTTTGGATTCAGCATATCAAAGAACCCCAAGATTTCAATTTTTGTTAAAATCAGACTAAGTTTAATTTTGGACCCTTTGGACTTTAGTGTAGACCAATTTGAAAACAGGACCAAAAATGAAGAATCTACATACACAGTTAGATTTGGTATATCAAAGAACCCCATTTATTCAATTTTTGATGAAATCAAACAAAGTTTAATTTGGACCCCGATTTGGACCAACTTGAAAACTGGGCCAATAATCAAGAATCTAAGTACATTTTTAGATTCAGCATATCAAAGAACCTAACTGATTCATTTTTTGTCAAAATCAAACTAAGGTTAATTTTGGACCCTTTGGACCTTAATGTAGACCAATTTGAAAACGGGACCAAAGGTTAAGAATCTACATACACAGTCATGACAGTTAGATTCGGCATATCAAAGAACCCCAATTATTCAATTTTGATGAAATCAAACAAAGTTTAATTTTGGACCCTTTGGGCCCCTTATTCTGTTGGGACCAAAACTCCCAAAATCAATACCAACCTTCCTTTTATGGTCATAAACCTTGTGTTTAAATTTCATAGATTTCTATTTACTTATACTAACGTTATGGTGCGAAAACCAAGAAAAATGCTTATTTGGGTCCCTTTTTGGCCCCTAATTCCTAAACTGTTGGGACCTAAACTCCCAAAATCAATACCAACCTTCCTTTTGTAGTCATTAACATTGTGTTTAAATTTCATTGATTTCTATTTACTTAAACTAAAGTTATTGTGCGAAAACCAAGAATAATGCTTATTTGGGCCCTTTTTTGGCCCCTAATTCCTAAACTGTTGAAACCAAAACTCCCAAAATCAATCCCAACCGTTCTTTTGTGGTCATAAACCTTGTGTCAAAATTTCATAGATTTCTATTAACTTAAACTAAAGTTATAGTGCGAAAACCAAGAAAATGCTTATTTGGGCCCTTGTTGGCCCCTAATTCCTAAAATGTTGGGACCAAAACTCCCAAAATCAATACCAACCTTCCTTTTGTGGTCATAAACCTTGTGTTCAAATTTCATAGATTTCCATTCACTTTTACTAAAGTTAGAGTGCGAAAACTAAAAGTATTCGGACGCAGGACGACGACGACGACGACGCCGACGACGACGACGACGACGCCGACGCCAACGTGATAGCAATATACGACGAAAAATTTTTCAAATTTTGCGGTCGTATAAAAATATATTCTAAGCTTCTAGGTTACATAGATTATTTTCAATCTGTTTCAGGTAAATGCTTAAAATACATTGATGAACTTGACTTTTACAAACGCTTAACTGATTTAAAGAGTTATCTCCCTGAACCAAGGTCTACCACCTTAATGAGCAGCCATATTTGTTAAATCAGACAGAGAGAAAAAAAATTGACGATTAAACGATATATTTGCGTAAAAAATGAGAAATTCGTGCATAGAGGACTAAGTTTATGATATATACATGCATTGGTTCAAGAATTGGATAAACATTATGTTTCACCACACTCGTTTCATATGACTTTAACTTCTAAAAAAATAAACCTAAATTGACAGCTAATCACTTAAAGATATCACACTATATCATTTCTTTATACATAATTTAAAAGCAGTGAAAGGGAGGTAATTCAAACCGGGTTGTGTTTAGAATTACCTCCCTTACACTGCTTTTAAATTATGTTTTGTACTTTTAAGTAATTGTCCATAAACCACGACACCCTTGTTACCCCCCCCCCCCCCTAATTCCTAAACAGTTAGAGCCATAACCCCCAAAGCAAATTCTAACCATCCCTTTGTGGTATAATTTCAGAGAGATCCATACACCATTCCACAGGTTATTGTGTGACTAGATCAATGCCCTTATTCTTAAACTGTTTGGACTATAACCCCAAAAATCAATTTCAACCTTCCTTTTGTGGTCATCAACCTTGTGTTCAAATTTCATAGATTTCTGTTTACTTATACTAAAGTTATAAATGTCTTCAGACGACGATGTGATACCAATATTTTTTTGCGATTGTATAAAAATTGCTGAAGTTTTCATCTCCTTATTTAAGACTGCCTCCACCAAATGTTTTGAAACCTTTCAAAATGCATATTACTACAAAATTCAGATCAAGTCCATATTTGGGAGAATCACTTTTACTGATCTTGAGTTATGTCCCTTTACAAATTTATAACTATAACCTCCAAAATCAATCCCAATCTTCCTTTTGTGGTCAGAAACCTTGTGTTTAAATTTCAAGTCGTATAAGAACATGTGTTATGGATGCCTATGAGACAACACTCCATCAGAGACCAAATGATATATGAGGTTATCAACTTTAGGTCACTGTACAGCCTTCAACATTGAGCAAAACCCATACTACATAGCAAGTAGATGCTAGTATTAGTACAACTAAAACTCACCTGCGAAATCGCGGGCATTTAGAGGTTGGTTGAAAGTATGTAAACTGTTGTAGGGAGAATTTTTGTAAAAGATTTTATGTCTGGAGAAATTCAGAAAAGGTATCAAAATTCATAGGTACTTGGAGACAGGACAATTATTTTAAGCCCTGTCCCTTTTTTCCAAAGACCGTTCATGATTTTTTTGTTTTCTTTTAATTTCCTTTAATTTCGCGTTTCTGTAAACTATGAACGTCATACATATACTATAAATAAAGTGTATTTGATATTAACTATCATTTTCAAGTTAATTCTCCATGTGATCACTGCTATATTATATAGAGAGTCTCTATCAACGCACAAATTATTGTTGTCCCCGAGTACTCTTTTTATGTGCAAGTTTAAAACCGGAAGTCTTGTATGACTTAAAAGTTGGTCAGATGAAGGAAACAATATCTGGACGCCTTTATTTTCATTTTTCTCCCAAAATAACCCAAACTGAATAGTCATACGAATAGATGACAAATGCGACTATGCATGGTACCTAAAGAACACAGAGGCATGATGATTAATTTATTGTGGAAGGAAGAGAAGCAACACACAAAATGAGGTCTTCTCATTTAAAAGTATAGATGCTATCATTTTCTAATATCTTTCTTGCCTTGGTTCTAGTTTGTCTGTAGCTTAAAGTCCTACCTAAATTTCAAAATACAAAATTTGAAATTGGCAATGAAAACTTTATTATAGAAGTCATCAATTTAAGAATCACCAGTGACAAAAGGTTGTTTTGAATTTAGTACATGCATCATATTGGGTAAAGAACATTGTGCCATCAAAATCTGTGAGAAAAAGAACATTTATTTATGATATTTGCATAACAAATCATTTCAATGACAATCAACCTTTATCTCTTTTTCATATATAAATAAATATATTTATTCCATATTGATAAAACTTTAGTAGGTTCTTCCATATGAATGGGATTTTGAATAAATAAGCATATTCACCTGCGGAAAAAGGATATTCACAGCGCATAACGTCACATGCTTTTACCTGCACTATTTTGGTAAAAAAACGATTGATGTACAATATTGGTTTTGGTTAATAATTGCCATTACATACATTTCTCTCGGAATATGGAATAAAACAATTAATGTCTTTTGTTTCGGTAAATACATGGTTTTTATAATTGACTTTTGAAAAACTGATATTCACTTCGGCCGTTGGCCTCAGTGAATATCAGTTTTTCAAAAGTCAATAAAGCTACACATTTACCTCATCAAAAGACAGTAATTGTATAATATTATAATTGAGAGGAAAAGTATATATATATATATAATACACGAGTTGTATATATATAATACATATATACATCAGAAAAGTCAATAAAATGTTTCTTTGGATATTCTTTGCATTGCAATGACTAATCTTAATAATCAGAAAATAAAATGTAAATGTACCAAATTGTTTTCAAATATAACAAAGCAAAACTGAAAAGGAATACAGCCATACATAATGCATTTGAAAGATTATTAAAATTATGAATTGGTAATATCATCACTAATCCCCTGTAGATATGCTCCTTATTTTAGAAAAATCAAAAATATATACATATTTAAACAATACTTTTCATTGCAAAGTTGTGGAATATTCATACCACAGTCTGAGTGTAACAATCGAGAAATATAAGAATTATTGCCAATAAATTAAGAAATATTTTGATACAGTGGAACTACTGTCATTTCAAAATTTCTAATAGTCAGCGTGGGGTAAATCACAAATGGGTGGGATAAAAATTGAAATGACACTAATGTTATAATTTGTGACAATTAGAATTAAGGTTTAGATTATTTTACCAGAAACATTCTTTTTCTTTTCATTGTTTGCATCAATGAATACAAAACTCCTTCCCAAAACTCTGGTAGTAATCTGCATAGTATGACACCAAAAACACAGAGCGAGAATGGTACACAAATTTGTTTATAATCTATTGAAGTTTTTTACCTCAATACTTTTAACAACTTAATATAGTGGCAGTGAAACATTGGTAGAATGATACAAAGACTGTGACCAATCTTGACAATGTTAAATAATTAACAAACATAGTTATATTCTGTTTGTATGCTGTATAACAGCCTAGTGTTTCTTCATATTTGAAGTAAACATTTGTGTATCTTGACTTTGTCACATTTTAAGTAGACATATAAAGAGTTTATTTAATGCATGGCGATATCTTTTGTTTCATGGATTAAGAATTTGTGTTTTTCAACAATATTTTGTGCACATAAATATTCAAAGAAACTAGTTTAACAGTTAACACATCAAACAAAGTATTTTTAAAACTTTAGTTTGTTTTTAAACAAGAGTGCACACACTGAAATGTCTTGCCTTCTTTACTAATCATTGATATTATGTTGATAGTCCTAAATATAAAGCTTTATTACAACTGTCACATAAACTTAACATAAACCAAGACAAGAGGCTGTCACAACCACAGCAAACTGGATTTATTTACATTTATTTGTGTCCTGCCAATATCACAAAAACCATAACTAATAAACCATAACTAATGAACGGTGTAGGTGAAAATTGTCAATATCAAATTTGACCTCAATTTTGTCATCAGTATCAACATATTAAAATTTGAAATGCTTAGGTTGATTGGTTCATGCGTAAATGCAACAACATGAATGGAAACGCCATTTTTCGATTTTTCAAGAACCATAACTCCTGAACAGTAAAAGTCAAAATCGACATTATTGAACTTGACCTCCATTTTGTCATCAGTAACAACATATTAAAATTTGAAAAGCTTCGGTTGAACAGTTCATGCGTAAATGCACGGACACGACTGGAATAGTCATGTTTCAATCTTTAAGAACCATAACTCCTGAACGGTAAAGGTCAAAATCGTCATCATTGAACTTGACCTCCATTTTGTCATCAGTAACAACATATTAAAATTTGGGAAGCTTTGGTTGAACAGTTCATGCGTAAATGCACGGACACAACTGGAAATGCCATTTTTCAATCTTCCAAGAACCATAACTTCTGAACGGTAAAAGTCAAAATCGTCATTATTGAACTTGACCTTCATTTTGTTGTCAGTAACAACATATTAAAATTTAAAAAGCTTTGGTTGAACGGTTCATGAGTAAATGCACGGACAACATTTGGTTGCCACCCGACTGACCGCCCGCCCGCCGTACATCCCAAAATCAATAACCGACATTTTTGTCAAAAAAATCTGGTTAAAAACTAAACATTGACCTTTGAACCATAAAAATGATGTCAAGGTCAGATGAACCATGCCAGGCAGGTATGTACAGCTAACAATTCTTCCATACAACAAATTTAGTTGACCTTTTGCTTAAAGTTTAAGAAAAACAGACCAAAACACAACCAGGTGCACCACAGGGCGCAGCTTTATACAACCTCAGAAGTCCAACCCTGAACAGTTTGGGCAAGTATGGACACAACATTCAAGCTTGATACAGCTCTGAATTTGGATTGTGATCAAATTTTTGACATAATATGAGTTTCTGACACAAAACAAATGTTAAGATCTTACAAATCTATTTCGCAATTTTGTGTGATTTAAGATTTCTTCTTTTAACTTTAAAAAAATTTGGAATTTGAGAAATTTGAAGAAAAAAAAATACTTTAGTAGTATTGAACCTTCTTGTAAAATTTTATAGAGATCCATTCACTTAAACACAAGTTATTGTCTGTAAACTAGAAAAATGCTTCTTTTTGGCCCCTTCTTCCTACATATTCATAAAATTAAGCCAAACTAAATCCCAGCCTTCCCTGTGTTATATGGAAACTTGCAGTACAATGTCAGAGAGATCCATACAGTTACACACAAGTTATTGTCTTGAAACTAGAAAAATGCTTGTTTTTGGCCCCTTTTAGGCCCTTAATTCCTAAACTGTTTGCCCAATAAGCCTTTAAAATAACCTTCTACTTATGGTATTAAACATTGTGGTACAATTTCAGAACAATTGAAATACAAATACACAACTTTTTGTCCTGAAACTAGATAAATGCTGTTTTTGGTCCCTTTTGGGCCCCTTATTCCTAAACCTTTGGGACCATATCCCCCATAATCAATCCCAAGCTTCCTATTGTGGTTATAAACATTGTATTAAAATTTTATTGATTTCTTTTTACCTATTCAAAAGTTATTATCCAGAAACAACCCACCTTTGGACGACGACGTGATACCAATATACGACCAAACATTTTTTATAATTTTTGCGGTCGTATAAAAACTTAACACTGAGCAATGAACCGTGAAAATGAGGTCAAGGTCAAATAAAACCTGTGTGACTGACATATAGATCATAAAATATTTCCATGCACCAAATACTGTAAACCAACTTATTTTTCGCGGATACTTTATTTCGCGTTTAGCCCTTTCTAGTCCATTTCACGACTCTCAAATTTACTTATTTATAATCAAAGTTTTACATATTGGCGACGATTTATACTCGCGATATTTTTCTTCTCGTGAAAGTCGCAAAAATAAATCGCTCGCAAAACTAAGTTGGTTTACAGTATAGTTGACCTATTGCATATAGTATTTGAAAAAAAAGACTAAAACTCAAAAACTTAAGTTTGACCACTGAACCATGAAAATGAGGTCAAGGTCAGATGACACCTGCTAGCTAGTCATGTACACCTTACAATCATGCATACAGTATAAGAAAAACAGACCAAAACACAAAAACTTAACTGGTCAGATGAACACCTTACAGTGCTTCCATACACCGAATATACTAGATCTATTGCTTATAGTATCTGAGATATGGACTTGACAACCAAAACTTAACCTTGTTCACTGATCCATGAAGTGGTCGAGGTCACTGTCAAATGAAAATTATCAGATGGGCATGAGGACCTAACAAGGTACGCACATACCAAATATAGTTATCCTATTACTTATAATAAGAGAGAATTTAACATTACAAAAAATTTTAACTTTTTTTTCAAGTAGTCACTGAACCATGAAAATGAGGTCAAGGACATTGGACATGTGACTGATAGAAACTTCGTAACATGAGGCATCCATAAACAAAGTATGAAGCATCCAGGTCTTCCACCTTCTAAAATATAAAGCTTTTAAGAAGTTAGCTAAAATTGCCGCCGCAGCCACCGGATCACTATCGCTATGTCCAGATTTCGACAAGAATTGAAGCATTAAGTATCAAAATTTCAAATGTTCACTTACTAAACCTTTTCCTAGTACTGATTGTTGTTGTTGCGATACTTGACCCAAACAGGAAGTTGTCTTAATGTTTTTTTCAGGAATGGACTTTAAAGCGATATGGTGTATTTAATAGCAATTGATTCAAGTTTGCTTTATTTAAGAATTCTAAGTGAAGCAAATGCTTCTTATATCACTTTTTCAATGATAAAAATCTGAGTAGATATGAACATATATCTATATTTCCCAATGAAAACTAAAGTGAAAGAAATAAAAACACAGACATTTGTGACTTATTATAACACTTCCCTCAAGTTCAAATGGTTCATTTATATACATAAGATTTAGATACAAAGTTCTATTGATATGACATTATGGAGGTGAGGGTATACGATCTGGTGGTTTATAGTCCATTATAACTCGGTTAGCTTGACGTAAATACTGCTGTTGTTTGTAGTAAATCTTTAGTACACCTTTGATTGCTATGAATCCAATACCACCCTGAAGAAGAAAAAAACAACATTTTCACACATATTTTACTTATGCATCGAGACTGCTAATGAATAACATTTTTAGTTTGTTTTTTTCTTCGTTCGTTTTTATAAGGTTACTCACGGGCAAATGGTACTTTTTGGAAGTGTTAAAGCACTGTTTCATGAGTGATACAAGCAGATCATTAAATGACAAATAGGTGACAGATGTCCGTTTCAGACTTTGAACTCTATTTTCTTTTATGTAGCATAGCTGATGGACTGTATATCACTTTTAGTAGTTGTCTTAATTTTTTTCTGTCAAAAATCTAAGTATATGTCTACTCAAGCCTGTGCAATATCTATGTACAAAACAACTCATTTAACTGATTTGTGCTTGGTTCATTCAAATGTGTAATTGTATCTCTAGATCATACCTGATAATGTAAGATAAAAACATAATATTCTAAGGGTAAAAAGATTTTTTTCAAAAAGACCTAAGCACAGTGATACTGATGGTGTGAAATATGAAAATAAAGGAAAATAAGACACAGCAAACTCATTTTATCACTAATTAGACAGGAACCATTGCTTTCAATGGACAGACAAATTAAGTGAGGTCTTCAGTATTCGACCATACTTAAGATTTGAATAAAATTTTGTATGCATAAAGGATTTATAAAACTGCTTCTGAATATTGAAAAAATTATATTAAGAGACGAATATTTAAATCTAATTAATGGTCTCAAGGGGCATTCACATTTGACATGACAATTATAACACCAATAATTTGTGATTAAAACAATTAAATTACAAACATTAAAATCTAGATGATATATATGAAGCATTAATATTTCAACATTGTGACACTCTTTCTGTGAAAAATTGCACTTTTTCATGTTTTGTTTGTATATATACTAAAACTTAGCAATTCAAACAAAAATTGAATCCCATGACACTCACATTTTGTGATATTGAAATGAAAAAAATCATTGCAATAGCATATCATATTTTAAAATAAAATTCTGTGAATTTTTTTTATTTTCTGTTGCTTTTTTGTGCATTCTATACATTTATACACACATTTTATTTGTTGTATAAAATTCTTAATGCTGCTTGTATCTATTTTGGTTTAATTAAATTGCAGCTGAAAAATTTCTTAATGCATACAAAATTTCATAAAAATACAAAATACTGCCCGTTGATATAAACAATGCCCTCCCGAAATATATTCCATTATTTATCAAGACCTACCAACAGAGTTCTTTGAAAGTTAGATCTGACAGTTCCAAACATGACTTTGCCTGCAATAGTAGCAATAGTTGGCATGATCAGAGCACCACACATCACTCGAAGAATAGAAATAGGGTCAGATAAAGGAGCTGTTTCTGCAGGTATTCTGGAATTTCTAAACGCTGAAATATAAAAATATCTATAATCAATGCAATTGGATGTTCTTATGTATAATAAGACATTTATTAATAACAAATAAGAAATGCAGATTTTTTTTTAAAATGTTAAAATAGCCAAATAAAGTATGAAGTTAAAGATCATTGAGGACCAAAAGGTGTGTGTTGTAATCTTATTATAATGACTAAAACTATGTGATTATTTTCCTTCAATTCACATGATTTTGCTTTTCTCCTGAGTAATCCTTATAAAATATGCCATCTTTTACAATCTATAGCTTGAACACAAGATTAAGTGACTTATGATTTATATAAATATCATATTTTTGGAACTTCAATTCTGAATAGTATGAACAAATTTAGTAAATTTTTTTTACATCCCCACACTTTCTTAAACCGAATAAAAGAATCTTGTTTAATACTACATTTGTTCTAATAAAAATTTCAAATTCTGTCTATGACTTTTCTGCATGGAATCTTATAATGAATCCAGAGCTTTGCAAAATTTCATGATATATGCATGAGTTATCTCTCTTTGAACCATATTAATACTCTTATCTTGATGCTTATATTTTAAGAGTATTTCAGGAATCTTTTAAATCAAGCTGGAAGATTTTAAAGCTGGAGCAGATGTTTGTTCAGGTCTGTTCCAGCTGTTTAAATCTTCTCAGAAACAAATATCTATAAATAATTGTAAATAGACAAAGAAACATAAAACAATGGTATATTAAATATCCTCAAGAACACAAATTTCTTTTTTAAGACCTTCAGAGTACAATGCTTCTAGGAATCATTGCCTAGTACTATTTATCACGTTTATATTGCAACTACATACCAAACAGTAATGGTTTATGATAAATCATTACTGTAACACTCAAATGTACCTATGATTACTAAAGAATTAACATAAAAGTGATTGGTTCATTATACAAACATATCATCCATGCTTTAAGAAATTTTTCTTATCCCTACAACTAACAACATCATTCATTCTCCTTAATTTATTTTCATAAAAGAATGCATCAAATGCTAAATTTTTCCTTTGCAAAAAACAAACAAAAAGCATAATACCAATGTCCTTTCTAATGGCATATGGCCAGCAGACATGGTCTGAAGGAGTTACATGTTAACTATATTTGATCAGCAATTTGCCTTAATCTACTGGTACATATTAACTGAGCCAGTGATGTGTGATGCATAGTATAATGTTATATAATATCCAACCCTCCATTGTTTTGTACTGACCCAGTCCTGTAATGATCAATACCATTTGAAAGTAATTACAGGGTAATTATATCTAGATAACCGTCAAATAGTTATCATCAAATAATTACAAACTCAACTCTGATTGTTATAAGACCATTAATTTCATATCAACCAAATCAATTCATGAATCTAAAATCTAATTTTAAATAAAAAATGTATTGTCTTGTGAAAGTTATATAAAGTTCTATTATGACAAGTCAGAATTTAACAAATAGTTCACTCTACCCAAAGTCGATGATACTTTGTACGTTGTTTTTGTTTACTTTTTCCACAAAATTTATCAACAATACATCTTCTGTACATTCAAAGGTTAAAAAAAACCACTAGAAATCCAAGCATGTTAATAAGAGGACAAAAAATATACATTACTTTGCCAATTCATAAAACACATTAAAAAGATAATCTTTATAAACTGGGCCAGTGCACTTAACTTATCAATTAGCCATTTCATTTTCCCCCTGCTACCTAAATATTGCATTGTAGCAAACTGTTATTGAACTTGGTCTTAAAATGAAAAGTTGATTATGCATCTAGAGGCAAAGCATTGTACTAAACTTTCATCAGTGTAGATTTCATATCAAAGTGAACAATTTCTGTTTTTATTCGTTTAATAATGCAGAAAATGATTGTATTTCAAGTAGTTTTATATGACAAGTTGTTGAACAATCGACAAATTAAGTAATTCTTCAAACGGCAATGGACCAAGATGCAATACAAAACTCGATACTGACATCAATTTATATGGAAATGACTTACAGGGAAAAAATTTATAATATTGATAATAAGGTTAATAACAATAGTTGCAAACAATTGAAGCTTTGATTATATTCATTGGCAATACAAATCTATAAAGGGTATAAGGTAATTAAACTGTTGGATACTTTCATCACAAAATGTTTCTGTTCAAAATAACTTAACAACAATATATGCATACTCTGCATATACAATTTCCTGTTGTCTGAGTTCTCAACAAATTTCCTGTTATTCAATTGTGTGATTTGAACATTTGTTTTAAACAAAATGATAAATAAGCAAATACATGTAATTTTTTTGAATTTCCAAACATGCTTGGTTTGCATGTAAAATATTTGTTAAATTGAGCTCAATGCCTCTGGATTAGAATGCTTATCATAAAGATTGCTATTAAGTACAAACTGACCATTATTGATATTTTCTACTGTTTTCTCTGTTTTATTCAATAACAAAATATTAATTTTTTTTGTCATCTTTAAAAAAAAATATACCGTATTCAAAAATAAATCACCAGACTTTATAATTTAAGTGTCAATGCTAGACCATTTAATACATAAAACAAAATAATTTGCATTTATTATTAATAATCCTATTTGTTACATCAATAAAGACAGATCTAATGCTATAAAATCAAGCCAAGAGAATAAGATATCCCTAGGCGACAGTCTGTCAGTAAGTAAAGGCTAGGCTACTCTTCTAAGAAAATACACAAAGGAATCATGAAGTGAAAGTTTGATGTTTTGTCATTTTTTACTTTATAGAGTAAAGCAACAGTGGTTTAGCAAGTCCATAGTTCAGCCTAATTTCCCCTGTGAAAATGACTTGTACGCTGAACCACTGTATAGATAATCAATAAAACTCTGTTTAAATATCGTTAACAATTGCCTCGTATTGCACTATGATGCTAAATATTGACGTTACATCAATATCCTATTTACAATAGAACAATTATCTCATATTTGATAGATTCTGTCTATTTGGAGAAGACCTCGACTCTAACC
Organism: Mytilus edulis; assembly: GCF_963676685.1. Classification (NCBI taxonomy): domain Eukaryota; kingdom Metazoa; phylum Mollusca; class Bivalvia; order Mytilida; family Mytilidae; genus Mytilus; species Mytilus edulis. The sequence continues at coordinate 6,903 of NW_027267337.1, read as the reverse complement.
AATAATAGCTTATCTTCAGTAAATGCTTCCTAGTGAAAACAAAGGGAGTTAATCCATAAAGCTTCAGAATGTTTGATTGCTTTTATCATAAACTGAAGATCTGCGAGTGGGTGTTGATGAATGGTTAAAATATTAATCTGCGTTAATATGACATTTCTGACGCCAAATAAAATTTGTATCAACCGTTTCAAGCAGTTATACAAAAATTAAAAGCATCCCTCCTTACTATCACGATATAGTGGTTAACAATCCAAAACATTTTGTATGGTGAAGAATTGTTGACAAACGAAATTATAATCTATACATTAATATTTAATTTAAAAAAAAAATTCTTTGAAAGCTTGCCTTTGATCAAATCTGGGTGTAAGTGAGAGCCTCCCCTTTTACCTAATAGCTTTGATTCATATTTTCATTCAACTTAACTTTAATGTTAATGTATTCGTGTAATAAAGGCATTAAAATATCAACAAAGGGTTCTTTGATATAGCATTATTTACTATTGAATCAATGTACCAGTAGTAGCTTTTTTGTCATCTGCAATACCAATATTTTTTAATAAAGTGCTTTTAAACAGAATAATTTGACTAAGGTTAGAATAGGAGGTTAGGGTGTTAAAAAAAAAAGGTTAACCCCATCATATGATGATTTTGTGGAATAACCTTGATGGTTGTCACTATTATGTTAAGAATTGCTGTCAGTTGTTTTCTCTATTAATTTTTGTCATAGCTGAGGGTGTGGATGGACTTTACCAGTGGCGGATCCAGAAATTTTCATAAGTGGGGGCCCACTGACAGCCTAAGAGGGGGCCTGCTCCAGTCATGCTTCTGCGATTCCCTATATAATCAACCAAATTTTTCCCTGAAAAGGGGGGGGGGGGGGCAGTTAGCATCTATTTATTTGACCGAGATCACCAAACGAAACGAATAAATAAACATTAGACATCAAAATTGAGATGGTTTTCAACAGAATTAACCATAAAAATGTGTGTATGCCACTTAAATCAAATTCTGCAATAACATCTTCCCTGGAACTATTGTTCTGATATACAAGGTAGTTGTGGCCTGGTGGGTGTAGTAAACAAATTATGTTAACATTAAAAACACTTGTTACCAAATGTTTTCAAATACAATGCTGCCAATCTAATTCAAGTCAATTAATTCCCTTGTAACTAATGACATTTGAAAATTTAACTGCAAATTTATTTTTTTTCAATTTATTTGAAACAGAACAAGGAACTAGAACTACATTAAAGTACTGTAATCCTCCAAGTCTGATGAGGAAATATATAGTAATAACAATTTAAGGACCTTCACTTGACATGCCAAGCAACAATTCATTCTTTCTACACCAGGATTCAGTTACAGTTAATAATTCAAGTCAATCATTTCAGTTCTAATTTACTGATCATTTTTACACTGTAATCAAATGAATTTATATCAAGTGTTACAGTTAAATGTATCTGGCCCTTGGTTTTTGTCTGAATCTGAAGAATTGTATAATGTGACAAAATTCAACTAAGTTTAATGACAGATCTCAAATTTATTACTTTTTCTCAGTATTTTGAAAATAAAATATGAATACCTTTTCTTTATAGCTGTTCTTCATCTCGAGAAACCCTGCCACATATACAATTTTGTAAATGTGCTTGTCCCATAATAACAATAATATTTTGTCTGTGTGGAATTTATGCTATTTCCCGAATCCTGACACTTGTTGAAGACTGAATGGTGCTCACTTAATATCTTATTTTGAGGTAAACTTGTGTTGGGGAGTTACTGTCTCATTGAATTTACCCACATCTCCAATTCCTATTTAGTATAATTTAATCAGAAATTCCAATCATTTGTAAATAGTGCTATGGAGTGAATATATTAAAAGGTGATTTACAGCATACACAATACCAGTCTGGCTAGGTGTTCACGAAGACTTCAATACTATTTCATTTTTCATTTCAAAAATGTAAGGTGTTGAGAAATAAGTTGTTCTGATGTAACTAATGTAAAAGTATGGTCCAGTTACCGGAATCAAGCTGTTTCACCTGTACTGTATTGATTTTTGTAATTGGCTCTTGTTAAAATTTAATACAACCCAACAATTGAAAGAGAATGGTTAAAGCTGTGGTATATCAACATCTGGTAAAGGAAGATAATCTGAAGCCATTGTATAGACATTTGTCTTTTGTTAAAGACTGTTCACTTCTTTTATGTGAAATAGAAATTCATTTTTTTAAAAGCCAAATGTTGCTTCATCTTTCATGTTTTTGGAGTGGTTCAGCTCACAAAAACTGAGCAAATTCAATACACTAGCCGTAATACTAAACGTTCTAAAACATATATAGAGCTTTGTTAAGGGCATTTTTGACAAAACTTGAATGGTGTACCCGTCCAAAATCAACCCATCCTTTTTAAAAGGTATATATGAAATAAACCATTAGTTATAAAAAGAAATTAAAAAAAATACACACAGCCTTGGATTAAAACCGTTTTCTAGAAGTAAAATTAAAAACATTCTCTAGAGGTAAACAAACTTCACAGTTAATTCTGTTATTTATAATAAAGCTTTGACATTTGGATTGGGGTAATCATACACTTTAATGGATAGTGTCTAGTAGTAAAGAACTCAGTCAACAGGACATATTGTTAACCTAATCACAATTAATTATCAGATAATCAACTCTAGAGAGACCTGTAGCAATTGTTCTCCATACACCATAGAAATTCATCAATATTGTTTAATACCATCCCAGAATCGTAAAAAAATATGTAAAAAGTCCCTATAAGTACCAATAGCGTTAAATATTCATTCCCGACTTTCAATTCCTTTGTCAAGCAATTGATCAACAAGGAGGAAAATCCAACTAACAGCTATTACTAGTGACATTATATATAAACTGCCGTTTATGTCATAGATGTAAACAATGAAGCATGTTTAAAGTTAGTTACAGATTTGATTATATCACAGACCATGAATGGTTAATCTAAAAGAATCTTATTGATTCTTGTGAAAACAATAAAACAGTTTTCCTTGAAAAGTGAACATGTTGTATACTGTTAGAGGCTGGTCTAGTAATCGAGAAAAAAAGGGAGAATTCTTGGTTGACCTTATAGAACTAAGTTGTGAACCTATACCAGTTCTAAATCATGAACTTCATCAGTTGTTTAATATCCCATCTTGTTGTTGTTGGTGGTTTTTTTTACATTTGAACTATCCTTTTGACATTTCTATTGAAAGAAGATATCTTATAAGTTTAATAGACTTGTTGTTAGAGTTTTTTGTATTGTTATTTTGGTGACAGAAAAACTAATTTGCAGCTAAACATATGGAGTTGTCTCATTGTCAAGCAATCCATATCTCTTTATTTTAATATATGAACACTGGAATATAACTTGTGTCTATCTTATGCATGTACTGTAAATTCAGAAATATCTAAATTTTGTCAATAATGTGAGAGAGTTGTTATGATTATTACATTATCTAAGTTGTTTCTGTACGACAGATGTAAGTACAGTGGTTGATTTTAAGAGTTAGCTGTCAGTAACATTAATAAAGTCTTATAAAGTAGGGTTTTGTTATCTATCAGGTGCGTAGCAACCCATAAGCAAAAACGCAGTTGCGTACACATCGAAAATTTCACAAAAATAAAAATATGGTAAATCTAGTAAGACTATAACCATGATAACTAAAGTAATGAAGTTAATAAAAAAAAAATATATACAAATATGTTAATGATCTGACGCTTTGTAGCTATATTCTTCTGAAAACTAGTCTTCCCTTTTCATTTACGAAACCAGCATTGTGATTCTGTTGCTGATGCAAACAATTTAAAATGGGTGAGTCCTCCGGGTGTCAAAACACCATTGTCATGTCTTTTATGCCTCCCTACCCTGACATGCATCTTTTCTGAAGATTTCAAAATAACTGATGAAATAAAATATGACATTCTTAAGAGACCATGGACATCAACTCATTTTTATGAAACTGAAAATGTAGAATGTATCTACCTTTCGTCGATCATTTGATAGCAAAGTTGAGCGGCCCCCAGACCCCCTGCCGTATGAATTCCTTCTCTGGCATTGCGTACACATCAAAATTGCCTAGCTGTCTATAGTACCAATTCTATAAGTGCTATTCCTGGGTAAGTTTGTATTGTATGTTTTTGTGTCATTTTCTTCCTCAAACTGGAAGAATATAACTACCGTCATTTGCTTGCTTAAAGCTTGTAAGAGAGTGCTTATGTTGACCCCTGTATGAATGTAGGTTAAAAATAGAAGTCCTGTAAAATGTATTTTCTATAGTCCTCAAATAGAAGTCCTGTAAAATATATTTTCTATAGTCCTCAAATAGTTGTCCTGTATAATATATCTACATTCGACCTAAAATAGAAGTCCTGTAAACTATATCTTAATCTGACATGTTTTACAAAACAGCACTATCTATTAAAGAGTTTGGTCCTATTTGGTAGACTAGCTGTGATAGAAAAAATTCAAATTACTTTCAAATAATGAAACTATCCTTTATCAGCATCTAGCTGTATAGTTCTACAACACATACATTTCCATTTCAGCAAGTCTGTGTGATTCCTAATTCAAATCTAATAATGTTGTTGAAATTTCACTTTAAATCTTCACAACAGTGATTTACTACCCACTTAATTGCAGAAAACATGCTAAAATCACTAATGCAATAAAGTGAGAAAAAAAAAATCAAAGGTTTTATATTAATTACATGCTTTCAATTTACAATGATACCTGGATAACAAACAGCATATTATTCAGGGATGATTCCAGGTGTTTTCAAATGGGTCCCTTGAATATCAAATTGGGAATTTTTATTCTAATTGGGAATATTTTAAGCATAAAATCTAAGACAAAAATAACATTATTATCCTGTTAAAACGGAAAATGTATATTATTAAGTTTAACTTGTACACTGATGTTCATGTAAGTTGTAACATTTTGAATAATTCTGGATGGGCTACTGTTATTACATGAATATCATTGAACATAATGCACAAGTCTATCATCTTAGCTATACTTACCTAGGCCTATTACAAAAACATATTTCAGCTAACATAAACCAGGTGCTCCGCAGGGCGCAGCTTTATACGACCGCAGAGGTCGAACCCTGAATAGTTGGGGCAAGTATGGACAAAACATTCAAGCGTGATACAGCTCTGAATTTGGATTGTGATCAAATTTTTGACATTACATGGGTTTTTTTACACAAAACAAATGTCAAGATTTTACAAATCAATCAAAGATTTCTTCTTCAAACTTTTTAAATCTAAAATTAAATAGTTGACACAGCATAGGTTTCTGACACAGAATGAATGTGGTCTAATGAACTTAAAAGTTTTTTTTTGCCTTTGAGCAATTCACTATGCTGTTGAATATTAATCCTCTCAAAAAAATGTTTGAAGAAATTTTCTTTTTATTTATGAAATCTGAAATGAGAAAAATTTAACCCCCCCCCCTTTTTTTTCACATCCCCGTTTCCCTTTTTCCAAAACTGATATCAATTCAAATTTCTAATGGAGTTTGCAACAATAACTACTCTTTTAAATACATCATAAAATATTAAAATGTAAAATAAAGTGCTTGTTATCACTGAATGGTAAAGATTGGTTGGTAGTAAAAGTGAATATACATTGTTTATTGTATAAAACAATAAAAAAAACTTCATCAGCAACATTTTATATTGGCAAATTTCCAATGAAGTTATTTACATAAAGTTATTGGCAAATAAAAATAGAAAATGACATCATAGTCATGTCTGGCAAATGTCCAACATACATTATCTAAAAACATTTTAGATAAGATAAGGAAAAAAAGCTTCATCAGCAACATTTTATATTGGCAAATTTCCAATGAAGTTATTTACATAAAGTTATTGGCAAATAAAAATAGAAAATGACATCATAGTCATGTCTGGCAAATTTCCAACATATATTATCAACTACTATTCTATACAAAGAAAGATAACTCCAATTGAAAATTAATTGCTATTGCACAATATTGTGCAATTAGATATTTCTTGCTATTGTGCAATACTGTGCAATTGAAAATTTCTTGCTATTGCACAAATAATCAAAAATCAAAGTACATCAGTGTTCTCCCCAGGCCATTTTAGCGTCGCGGTACCGTGACGCTATAATTTCTTCCCGCGACGCTATAATAATTACCGCGATGCTATAATTATTTTGAGGATGTTATTTTCCTCGTTTCTATAATGCAAAGCCATGTCCTAAATTTTGAACTTTCATCTTATAATCATAAAAAAATAAATCACCTTTGACCCTTCAAGTCGGACAATAGACAATTAAGAGTGATCAAATAGGTGTTAATTGCCCTTTGGGGATAACTGTTTGGATAGGAATACCCCAAGCTGTCACTTGTGACATGATAAATACCACGTGGTTTGCAAAATATTACAGTAGTAATTACTTTCTTTCTCTTCCTATCACTTTTTGTAAATCGAGAGTGAAAAGTTTGATTATGAGCTAAATAAGTTTTGGTCTTTCTTTGAAAATGATCATAATTGGCTTTAGTTTATGTTTCATCCATTTAATGCATTAAAAACGCCATATTCATTCCAAATCTCTTGTCAAACATTGTTTATTTTCGTATTTTTCATTGCTTTCGGCTGCCATTTAATATTTGAGTGTAAACTACTGGTCGAAATGACAAAAATCCGTATTTTCCGCTAATAATTACATTTGCACAAATGGCACAGTAGACAGAAAACAATGATACCTAAAGAGAAAACTTAGCATTAAAAGACTTTTTGTTGGATAACTTTGATAAGAATATATATCATTTTTATAAAAAGAAACAACTGGGACTGATTCATTGAATACCATGAACCAATATATTTCATAGACATGATAAAGATTTTTTTTAACTG
>NW_027267336.1:0-1000 GCF_963676685.1 Mytilus edulis | reverse complement strand
CATAACTAACGTTTCAATATCAAGAATGAACACGAATGCGGCCACTTTCATTAAGACGGAAACCGTCTGAAATTTAACTAAAATGCTGAAGATTTCAGTAATTTAGCATGACTTAGTGATGTAAGTACTCAATATATGTACATTGTAATGACAAAAACAGCCCACATTTATGTAGCAAAGGCATTATACCTTCCAAAAAATAACTAAAAGTTTACATTTACCGGTAAACAATTTTGTAAAACTGCTATATTTTGGAGCCAAAGGGGGTCTTACTGAACCTACTCCTTTTTATACAGGTGGTCCGAGACCACAGTTATTTCATAGTGTATTTCTTTTAGACAATAATGAAAATTCAAAAAATCCCACCTGCTCTTTCTCAATAATATTTTTACAGTGTGTTGTACTACTTTTGGGACAAATTATATCAAAATAATAGAAAACTTCATCAGCTTGAACTCAAAATATGGACAATTTTATGTTAATGACGTCTTGAAATCTTTTGACAAGTAACACACTGTCCACATTAAGACTATATTTGTGGGCAATGAAAATCAAAGTACCGGTACAATTACTGTGTTGTCAGACCAGGCAAACATATAACTTCGGTTTTTAATGTATAAAATTGGGATCAAATGTCTAATTTGGCTTTAAAATTAGAAAGATCATATCATAAGCAACAAGTGAACTAAGTTTCAAGTTGATTGGAATTCAGCTTCATCAAAAACTACCTTGACCAAAAACTTTAATCTGAACGGACGGACGAACGAACAGACGGACGAACAAACAAACGAACTCACAAACGGAGCCACAGACCAGAAAACATAATGCCCCTCTACTATGGTAGGTGGGGCATAAAAATCACTTCTTTAAGTATCATTATTCTAATAACCCCTACTAAAGTAATATCAACACCCCCGAACAGTGAAATTACAGTGAAAACAGTAGAATTTTATTACATAATCTGAAAGATGAAACCTTGAACTTTACAGGAAATATACTC
>NW_027267335.1:0-14218 GCF_963676685.1 Mytilus edulis | reverse complement strand
GATTGCACCCTTAAGAAGGGACAAATACAAAATATTAGTGATGTTTTAGCATAGAAATGTGTTTGCGAATGGAGTAAAATAATTCTGAAAAATATTGTACGGCATGTATACATTAATTTAAAAGCATCAGTTTGGTATATTTAATGCAAATATTACAGATTTGTACATAGCAACCAGATATAAGAAAACCAGACTCTGCGAATATTGAAGTTTTTTAATTTTTTGCGACGTCATGATATTTTTATTCAATCTCTCATATATTTGGAACCAAAAGTTGCATATGAAAAGTGTAGATTTTTTCTACTTTGACCTTTACTCCTGATCAGTGTTACATAAAGTTTTATTCATTATAATATATATTTGGTACTTTTTATAGTCAAAAAGGTACACATGCCATTCCTAAGAAAAACACTATTTCAATATTTTCTCAACTCAGCTATAACTTAGTTCATATAGTACTGGGAACAAAATCTATTTAAAGTAACTTTATTCATGCCTATTTCATAGTTTTTATTCTATTTATTTAAAAGAAACCCTATTTTATGATTTATTTTCTTTGTAAAACTGATGAAAATGTGATACAGGAAATGTTTGGGATTTGCCAGTTAAACTGTTTGCCACTGGCCAATATGCCACTACCGCGCGACATAAAAAAAAGAGCTGTAGTTTCACTATTTGTGGTCACAATCCTTAAAGTAAGACATCATTTTAATGGGTATAGTGTACAGATTCAGAAAAGCTGAGAATTTTTTATATATCGCATACAAGGTTTTGCTTAAGGGTGCTATAAACAGTTTCGTACTAAAAACTAGGGGTATTTCCCCAGTGAGATTTACATACTGATGGAATTCCCTGCTATTTATATACCACTAAATGAAAAAGTTGATTGTTTTTTATGTTCAATGTGAAAAACATATATTGAAGTTCAATTAAAATGCCACTTTTGTCAAGATTTAAAAAAAAAAAAATGTTTTTGTGACTTCCTTCTATATGGGAGGCAACTCCATAAACAGCTGATTTTCACCTGTTGCAAAAAGCACTTTGATTTGTCAGGTAAGATAGCTCCTTTCGGAGCAGGCGAACGTAGGCTGAAACAACATTTTCTTAAATCAGCTGGATAAGCTCTTCGAAATGCATATTATAAGAAATCTCAAATATATATGCACAGGTTACTGATCCGTGTGTCCAAAGGTGGTCTGTTTTTAAGGTTTTTTAGGGGGAAAATGCCTAATTTCCAGCTGATAACTTGTACCAATTTGCATGTTTAAACAAGAGATGTTGGATTTTTTTTTATTTATTCAGAAAGTTCATAGAATTATCTTTCCATTGATGTATAGATATCTATATAGCTATGAATATCTGACTTCTGCATGATGGGTCCACTATTACATGCCCTGTTACAGAATGACGTCACGTAAAAAACTGTTGATTGCACCCTTAAGAAGGGACAAATACAAAATATTAGTGATGTTTTAGCATAGAAATGTGTTTGCGAATGGAGTAAAATAATTCTGAAAAATATTGTACGGCATGTATACATTAATTTAAAAGCATCAGTTTGGTATATTTAATGCAAATATTACAGATTTGTACATAGCAACCAGATATAAGAAAACCAGACTCTGCGAATATTGAAGTTTTTTAATTTTTTGCGACGTCATGATATTTTTATTCAATCTCTCATATATTTGGAACCAAAAGTTGCATATGAAAAGTGTAGATTTTTTCTACTTTGACCTTTACTCCTGATCAGTGTTACATAAAGTTTTATTCATTATAATATATATTTGGTACTTTTTATAGTCAAAAAGGTACACATGCCATTCCTAAGAAAAACACTATTTCAATATTTTCTCAACTCAGCTATAACTTAGTTCATATAGTACTGGGAACAAAATCTATTTAAAGTAACTTTATTCATGCCTATTTCATAGTTTTTATTCTATTTATTTAAAAGAAACCCTATTTTATGATTTATTTTCTTTGTAAAACTGATGAAAATGTGATACAGGAAATGTTTGGGATTTGCCAGTTAAACTGTTTGCCACTGGCCAATATGCCACTACCGCGCGACATAAAAAAAAGAGCTGTAGTTTCACTATTTGTGGTCACAATCCTTAAAGTAAGACATCATTTTAATGGGTATAGTGTACAGATTCAGAAAAGCTGAGAATTTTTTATATATCGCATACAAGGTTTTGCTTAAGGGTGCTATAAACAGTTTCGTACTAAAAACTAGGGGTATTTCCCCAGTGAGATTTACATACTGATGGAATTCCCTGCTATTTATATACCACTAAATGAAAAAGTTGATTGTTTTTTTATGTTCAATGTGAAAAACATATATTGAAGTTCAATTAAAATGCCACTTTTGTCAAGATTTAAAAAAAAAAAAATGTTTTTGTGACTTCCTTCTATATGGGAGGCAACTCCATAAACAGCTGATTTTCACCTGTTGCAAAAAGCACTTTGATTTGTCAGGTAAGATAGCTCCTTTCGGAGCAGGCGAACGTAGGCTGAAACAACATTTTCTTAAATCAGCTGGATAAGCTCTTCGAAATGCATATTATAAGAAATCTCAAATATATATGCACAGGTTACTGATCCGTGTGTCCAAAGGTGGTCTGTTTTTAAGGTTTTTTAGGGGGAAAATGCCTAATTTCCAGCTGATAACTTGTACCAATTTGCATGTTTAAACAAGAGATGTTGGATTTTTTTTTATTTATTCAGAAAGTTCATAGAATTATCTTTCCATTGATGTATAGATATCTATATAGCTATGAATATCTGACTTCTGCATGATGGGTCCACTATTACATGCCCTGTTACAGAATGACGTCACGTAAAAAACTGTTGATTGCACCCTTAAGAAGGGACAAATACAAAATATTAGTGATGTTTTAGCATAGAAATGTGTTTGCGAATGGAGTAAAATAATTCTGAAAAATATTGTACGGCATGTATACATTAATTTAAAAGCATCAGTTTGGTATATTTAATGCAAATATTACAGATTTGTACATAGCAACCAGATATAAGAAAACCAGACTCTGCGAATATTGAAGTTTTTTAATTTTTTTGCGACGTCATGATATTTTTATTCAATCTCTCATATATTTGGAACCAAAAGTTGCATATGAAAAGTGTAGATTTTTTCTACTTTGACCTTTACTCCTGATCAGTGTTACATAAAGTTTTATTCATTATAATATATATTTGGTACTTTTTATAGTCAAAAAGGTACACATGCCATTCCTAAGAAAAACACTATTTCAATATTTTCTCAACTCAGCTATAACTTAGTTCATATAGTACTGGGAACAAAATCTATTTAAAGTAACTTTATTCATGCCTATTTCATAGTTTTTATTTCTATTTATTTAAAAGAAACCCTATTTTATGATTTATTTTCTTTGTAAAACTGATGAAAATGTGATACAGGAAATGTTTGGGATTTGCCAGTTAAACTGTTTGCCACTGGCCAATATGCCACTACCGCGCGACATAAAAAAAAGAGCTGTAGTTTCACTATTTGTGGTCACAATCCTTAAAGTAAGACATCATTTTAATGGGTATAGTGTACAGATTCAGAAAAGCTGAGAATTTTTTATATATCGCATACAAGGTTTTGCTTAAGGGTGCTATAAACAGTTTCGTACTAAAAACTAGGGGTATTTCCCCAGTGAGATTTACATACTGATGGAATTCCCTGCTATTTATATACCACTAAATGAAAAAGTTGATTGTTTTTTATGTTCAATGTGAAAAACATATATTGAAGTTCAATTAAAATGCCACTTTTGTCAAGATTTAAAAAAAAAAAAATGTTTTTGTGACTTCCTTCTATATGGGAGGCAACTCCATAAACAGCTGATTTTCACCTGTTGCAAAAAGCACTTTGATTTGTCAGGTAAGATAGCTCCTTTCGGAGCAGGCGAACGTAGGCTGAAACAACATTTTCTTAAATCAGCTGGATAAGCTCTTCGAAATGCATATTATAAGAAATCTCAAATATATATGCACAGGTTACTGATCCGTGTGTCCAAAGGTGGTCTGTTTTTAAGGTTTTTTAGGGGGAAAATGCCTAATTTCCAGCTGATAACTTGTACCAATTTGCATGTTTAAACAAGAGATGTTGGATTTTTTTTTATTTATTCAGAAAGTTCATAGAATTATCTTTCCATTGATGTATAGATATCTATATAGCTATGAATATCTGACTTCTGCATGATGGGTCCACTATTACATGCCCTGTTACAGAATGACGTCACGTAAAAAACTGTTGATTGCACCCTTAAGAAGGGACAAATACAAAATATTAGTGATGTTTTAGCATAGAAATGTGTTTGCGAATGGAGTAAAATAATTCTGAAAAATATTGTACGGCATGTATACATTAATTTAAAAGCATCAGTTTGGTATATTTAATGCAAATATTACAGATTTGTACATAGCAACCAGATATAAGAAAACCAGACTCTGCGAATATTGAAGTTTTTTAATTTTTTGCGACGTCATGATATTTTTATTCAATCTCTCATATATTTGGAACCAAAAGTTGCATATGAAAAGTGTAGATTTTTTCTACTTTGACCTTTACTCCTGATCAGTGTTACATAAAGTTTTATTCATTATAATATATATTTGGTACTTTTTATAGTCAAAAAGGTACACATGCCATTCCTAAGAAAAACACTATTTCAATATTTTCTCAACTCAGCTATAACTTAGTTCATATAGTACTGGGAACAAAATCTATTTAAAGTAACTTTATTCATGCCTATTTCATAGTTTTTATTCTATTTATTTAAAAGAAACCCTATTTTATGATTTATTTTCTTTGTAAAACTGATGAAAATGTGATACAGGAAATGTTTGGGATTTGCCAGTTAAACTGTTTGCCACTGGCCAATATGCCACTACCGCGCGACATAAAAAAAAGAGCTGTAGTTTCACTATTTGTGGTCACAATCCTTAAAGTAAGACATCATTTTAATGGGTATAGTGTACAGATTCAGAAAAGCTGAGAATTTTTTATATATCGCATACAAGGTTTTGCTTAAGGGTGCTATAAACAGTTTCGTACTAAAAACTAGGGGTATTTCCCCAGTGAGATTTACATACTGATGGAATTCCCTGCTATTTATATACCACTAAATGAAAAAGTTGATTGTTTTTTATGTTCAATGTGAAAAACATATATTGAAGTTCAATTAAAATGCCACTTTTGTCAAGATTTAAAAAAAAAAAAATGTTTTTGTGACTTCCTTCTATATGGGAGGCAACTCCATAAACAGCTGATTTTCACCTGTTGCAAAAAGCACTTTGATTTGTCAGGTAAGATAGCTCCTTTCGGAGCAGGCGAACGTAGGCTGAAACAACATTTTCTTAAATCAGCTGGATAAGCTCTTCGAAATGCATATTATAAGAAATCTCAAATATATATGCACAGGTTACTGATCCGTGTGTCCAAAGGTGGTCTGTTTTTAAGGTTTTTTAGGGGGAAAATGCCTAATTTCCAGCTGATAACTTGTACCAATTTGCATGTTTAAACAAGAGATGTTGGATTTTTTTTTATTTATTCAGAAAGTTCATAGAATTATCTTTCCATTGATGTATAGATATCTATATAGCTATGAATATCTGACTTCTGCATGATGGGTCCACTATTACATGCCCTGTTACAGAATGACGTCACGTAAAAAACTGTTGATTGCACCCTTAAGAAGGGACAAATACAAAATATTAGTGATGTTTTAGCATAGAAATGTGTTTGCGAATGGAGTAAAATAATTCTGAAAAATATTGTACGGCATGTATACATTAATTTAAAAGCATCAGTTTGGTATATTTAATGCAAATATTACAGATTTGTACATAGCAACCAGATATAAGAAAACCAGACTCTGCGAATATTGAAGTTTTTTAATTTTTTGCGACGTCATGATATTTTTATTCAATCTCTCATATATTTGGAACCAAAAGTTGCATATGAAAAGTGTAGATTTTTTTCTACTTTGACCTTTACTCCTGATCAGTGTTACATAAAGTTTTATTCATTATAATATATATTTGGTACTTTTTATAGTCAAAAAGGTACACATGCCATTCCTAAGAAAAACACTATTTCAATATTTTCTCAACTCAGCTATAACTTAGTTCATATAGTACTGGGAACAAAATCTATTTAAAGTAACTTTATTCATGCCTATTTCATAGTTTTTATTCTATTTATTTAAAAGAAACCCTATTTTATGATTTATTTTCTTTGTAAAACTGATGAAAATGTGATACAGGAAATGTTTGGGATTTGCCAGTTAAACTGTTTGCCACTGGCCAATATGCCACTACCGCGCGACATAAAAAAAAGAGCTGTAGTTTCACTATTTGTGGTCACAATCCTTAAAGTAAGACATCATTTTAATGGGTATAGTGTACAGATTCAGAAAAGCTGAGAATTTTTTATATATCGCATACAAGGTTTTGCTTAAGGGTGCTATAAACAGTTTCGTACTAAAAACTAGGGGTATTTCCCCAGTGAGATTTACATACTGATGGAATTCCCTGCTATTTATATACCACTAAATGAAAAAGTTGATTGTTTTTTATGTTCAATGTGAAAAACATATATTGAAGTTCAATTAAAATGCCACTTTTGTCAAGATTTAAAAAAAAAAAAATGTTTTTGTGACTTCCTTCTATATGGGAGGCAACTCCATAAACAGCTGATTTTCACCTGTTGCAAAAAGCACTTTGATTTGTCAGGTAAGATAGCTCCTTTCGGAGCAGGCGAACGTAGGCTGAAACAACATTTTCTTAAATCAGCTGGATAAGCTCTTCGAAATGCATATTATAAGAAATCTCAAATATATATGCACAGGTTACTGATCCGTGTGTCCAAAGGTGGTCTGTTTTTAAGGTTTTTTAGGGGAAAATGCCTAATTTCCAGCTGATAACTTGTACCAATTTGCATGTTTAAACAAGAGATGTTGGATTTTTTTTTATTTATTCAGAAAGTTCATAGAATTATCTTTCCATTGATGTATAGATATCTATATAGCTATGAATATCTGACTTCTGCATGATGGGTCCACTATTACATGCCCTGTTACAGAATGACGTCACGTAAAAAACTGTTGATTGCACCCTTAAGAAGGGACAAATACAAAATATTAGTGATGTTTTAGCATAGAAATGTGTTTGCGAATGGAGTAAAATAATTCTGAAAAATATTGTACGGCATGTATACATTAATTTAAAAGCATCAGTTTGGTATATTTAATGCAAATATTACAGATTTGTACATAGCAACCAGATATAAGAAAACCAGACTCTGCGAATATTGAAGTTTTTTAATTTTTTGCGACGTCATGATATTTTTATTCAATCTCTCATATATTTGGAACCAAAAGTTGCATATGAAAAGTGTAGATTTTTTCTACTTTGACCTTTACTCCTGATCAGTGTTACATAAAGTTTTATTCATTATAATATATATTTGGTACTTTTTATAGTCAAAAAGGTACACATGCCATTCCTAAGAAAAACACTATTTCAATATTTTCTCAACTCAGCTATAACTTAGTTCATATAGTACTAGGAACAAAATCTATTTAAAGTAACTTTATTCATGCCTATTTCATAGTTTTTATTCTATTTATTTAAAAGAAACCCTATTTTATGATTTATTTTCTTTGTAAAACTGATGAAAATGTGATACAGGAAATGTTTGGGATTTGCCAGTTAAACTGTTTGCCACTGGCCAATATGCCACTACCGCGCGACATAAAAAAAGAGCTGTAGTTTCACTATTTGTGGTCACAATCCTTAAAGTAAGACATCATTTTAATGGGTATAGTGTACAGATTCAGAAAAGCTGAGAATTTTTTATATATCGCATACAAGGTTTTGCTTAAGGGTGCTATAAACAGTTTCGTACTAAAAACTAGGGGTATTTCCCCAGTGAGATTTACATACTGATGGAATTCCCTGCTATTTATATACCACTAAATGAAAAAGTTGATTGTTTTTTATGTTCAATGTGAAAAACATATATTGAAGTTCAATTAAAATGCCACTTTTGTCAAGATTTAAAAAAAAAAAAATGTTTTTGTGACTTCCTTCTATATGGGAGGCAACTCCATAAACAGCTGATTTTCACCTGTTGCAAAAAGCACTTTGATTTGTCAGGTAAGATAGCTCCTTTCGGAGCAGGCGAACGTAGGCTGAAACAACATTTTCTTAAATCAGCTGGATAAGCTCTTCGAAATGCATATTATAAGAAATCTCAAATATATATGCACAGGTTACTGATCCGTGTGTCCAAAGGTGGTCTGTTTTTAAGGTTTTTTAGGGGGAAAATGCCTAATTTCCAGCTGATAACTTGTACCAATTTGCATGTTTAAACAAGAGATGTTGGATTTTTTTTTATTTATTCAGAAAGTTCATAGAATTATCTTTCCATTGATGTATAGATATCTATATAGCTATGAATATCTGACTTCTGCATGATGGGTCCACTATTACATGCCCTGTTACAGAATGACGTCACGTAAAAAACTGTTGATTGCACCCTTAAGAAGGGACAAATACAAAATATTAGTGATGTTTTAGCATAGAAATGTGTTTGCGAATGGAGTAAAATAATTCTGAAAAATATTGTACGGCATGTATACATTAATTTAAAAGCATCAGTTTGGTATATTTAATGCAAATATTACAGATTTGTACATAGCAACCAGATATAAGAAAACCAGACTCTGCGAATATTGAAGTTTTTTAATTTTTTGCGACGTCATGATATTTTTATTCAATCTCTCATATATTTGGAACCAAAAGTTGCATATGAAAAGTGTAGATTTTTTCTACTTTGACCTTTACTCCTGATCAGTGTTACATAAAGTTTTATTCATTATAATATATATTTGGTACTTTTTATAGTCAAAAAGGTACACATGCCATTCCTAAGAAAAACACTATTTCAATATTTTCTCAACTCAGCTATAACTTAGTTCATATAGTACTGGGAACAAAATCTATTTAAAGTAACTTTATTCATGCCTATTTCATAGTTTTTATTCTATTTATTTAAAAGAAACCCTATTTTATGATTTATTTTCTTTGTAAAACTGATGAAAATGTGATACAGGAAATGTTTGGGATTTGCCAGTTAAACTGTTTGCCACTGGCCAATATGCCACTACCGCGCGACATAAAAAAAGAGCTGTAGTTTCACTATTTGTGGTCACAATCCTTAAAGTAAGACATCATTTTAATGGGTATAGTGTACAGATTCAGAAAAGCTGAGAATTTTTTATATATCGCATACAAGGTTTTGCTTAAGGGTGCTATAAACAGTTTCGTACTAAAAACTAGGGGTATTTCCCCAGTGAGATTTACATACTGATGGAATTCCCTGCTATTTATATACCACTAAATGAAAAAGTTGATTGTTTTTTATGTTCAATGTGAAAAACATATATTGAAGTTCAATTAAAATGCCACTTTTGTCAAGATTTAAAAAAAAAAAAATGTTTTTGTGACTTCCTTCTATATGGGAGGCAACTCCATAAACAGCTGATTTTCACCTGTTGCAAAAAGCACTTTGATTTGTCAGGTAAGATAGCTCCTTTCGGAGCAGGCGAACGTAGGCTGAAACAACATTTTCTTAAATCAGCTGGATAAGCTCTTCGAAATGCATATTATAAGAAATCTCAAATATATATGCACAGGTTACTGATCCGTGTGTCCAAAGGTGGTCTGTTTTTAAGGTTTTTTAGGGGGAAAATGCCTAATTTCCAGCTGATAACTTGTACCAATTTGCATGTTTAAACAAGAGATGTTGGATTTTTTTTTATTTATTCAGAAAGTTCATAGAATTATCTTTCCATTGATGTATAGATATCTATATAGCTATGAATATCTGACTTCTGCATGATGGGTCCACTATTACATGCCCTGTTACAGAATGACGTCACGTAAAAAACTGTTGATTGCACCCTTAAGAAGGGACAAATACAAAATATTAGTGATGTTTTAGCATAGAAATGTGTTTGCGAATGGAGTAAAATAATTCTGAAAAATATTGTACGGCATGTATACATTAATTTAAAAGCATCAGTTTGGTATATTTAATGCAAATATTACAGATTTGTACATAGCAACCAGATATAAGAAAACCAGACTCTGCGAATATTGAAGTTTTTTAATTTTTTGCGACGTCATGATATTTTTATTCAATCTCTCATATATTTGGAACCAAAAGTTGCATATGAAAAGTGTAGATTTTTTCTACTTTGACCTTTACTCCTGATCAGTGTTACATAAAGTTTTATTCATTATAATATATATTTGGTACTTTTTATAGTCAAAAAGGTACACATGCCATTCCTAAGAAAAACACTATTTCAATATTTTCTCAACTCAGCTATAACTTAGTTCATATAGTACTAGGAACAAAATCTATTTAAAGTAACTTTATTCATGCCTATTTCATAGTTTTTATTCTATTTATTTAAAAGAAACCCTATTTTATGATTTATTTTCTTTGTAAAACTGATGAAAATGTGATACAGGAAATGTTTGGGATTTGCCAGTTAAACTGTTTGCCACTGGCCAATATGCCACTACCGCGCGACATAAAAAAAGAGCTGTAGTTTCACTATTTGTGGTCACAATCCTTAAAGTAAGACATCATTTTAATGGGTATAGTGTACAGATTCAGAAAAGCTGAGAATTTTTTATATATCGCATACAAGGTTTTGCTTAAGGGTGCTATAAACAGTTTCGTACTAAAAACTAGGGGTATTTCCCCAGTGAGATTTACATACTGATGGAATTCCCTGCTATTTATATACCACTAAATGAAAAAGTTGATTGTTTTTTATGTTCAATGTGAAAAACATATATTGAAGTTCAATTAAAATGCCACTTTTGTCAAGATTTAAAAAAAAAAAAATGTTTTTGTGACTTCCTTCTATATGGGAGGCAACTCCATAAACAGCTGATTTTCACCTGTTGCAAAAAGCACTTTGATTTGTCAGGTAAGATAGCTCCTTTCGGAGCAGGCGAACGTAGGCTGAAACAACATTTTCTTAAATCAGCTGGATAAGCTCTTCGAAATGCATATTATAAGAAATCTCAAATATATATGCACAGGTTACTGATCCGTGTGTCCAAAGGTGGTCTGTTTTTAAGGTTTTTTAGGGGGAAAATGCCTAATTTCCAGCTGATAACTTGTACCAATTTGCATGTTTAAACAAGAGATGTTGGATTTTTTTTATTTATTCAGAAAGTTCATAGAATTATCTTTCCATTGATGTATAGATATCTATATAGCTATGAATATCTGACTTCTGCATGATGGGTCCACTATTACATGCCCTGTTACAGAATGACGTCACGTAAAAAACTGTTGATTGCACCCTTAAGAAGGGACAAATACAAAATATTAGTGATGTTTTAGCATAGAAATGTGTTTGCGAATGGAGTAAAATAATTCTGAAAAATATTGTACGGCATGTATACATTAATTTAAAAGCATCAGTTTGGTATATTTAATGCAAATATTACAGATTTGTACATAGCAACCAGATATAAGAAAACCAGACTCTGCGAATATTGAAGTTTTTTAATTTTTTGCGACGTCATGATATTTTTATTCAATCTCTCATATATTTGGAACCAAAAGTTGCATATGAAAAGTGTAGATTTTTTCTACTTTGACCTTTACTCCGGATCAGTGTTACATAAAGTTTTATTCATTATAATATATATTTGGTACTTTTTATAGTCAAAAAGGTACACATGCCATTCCTAAGAAAAACACTATTTCAATATTTTCTCAACTCAGCTATAACTTAGTTCATATAGTACTGGGAACAAAATCTATTTAAAGTAACTTTATTCATGCCTATTTCATAGTTTTTATTCTATTTATTTAAAAGAAACCCTATTTTATGATTTATTTTCTTTGTAAAACTGATGAAAATGTGATACAGGAAATGTTTGGGATTTGCCAGTTAAACTGTTTGCCACTGGCCAATATGCCACTACCGCGCGACATAAAAAAAGAGCTGTAGTTTCACTATTTGTGGTCACAATCCTTAAAGTAAGACATCATTTTAATGGGTATAGTGTACAGATTCAGAAAAGCTGAGAATTTTTTATATATCGCATACAAGGTTTTGCTTAAGGGTGCTATAAACAGTTTCGTACTAAAAACTAGGGGTATTTCCCCAGTGAGATTTACATACTGATGGAATTCCCTGCTATTTATATACCACTAAATGAAAAAGTTGATTGTTTTTTATGTTCAATGTGAAAAACATATATTGAAGTTCAATTAAAATGCCACTTTTGTCAAGATTTAAAAAAAAAAAATGTTTTTGTGACTTCCTTCTATATGGGAGGCAACTCCATAAACAGCTGATTTTCACCTGTTGCAAAAAGCACTTTGATTTGTCAGGTAAGATAGCTCCTTTCGGAGCAGGCGAACGTAGGCTGAAACAACATTTTCTTAAATCAGCTGGATAAGCTCTTCGAAATGCATATTATAAGAAATCTCAAATATATATGCACAGGTTACTGATCCGTGTGTCCAAAGGTGGTCTGTTTTTAAGGTTTTTTAGGGGGAAAATGCCTAATTTCCAGCTGATAACTTGTACCAATTTGCATGTTTAAACAAGAGATGTTGGATTTTTTTTTTATTTATTCAGAAAGTTCATAGAATTATCTTTCCATTGATGTATAGATATCTATATAGCTATGAATATCTGACTTCTGCATGATGGGTCCACTATTACATGCCCTGTTACAGAATGACGTCACGTAAAAAACTGTTGATTGCACCCTTAAGAAGGGACAAATACAAAATATTAGTGATGTTTTAGCATAGAAATGTGTTTGCGAATGGAGTAAAATAATTCTGAAAAATATTGTACGGCATGTATACATTAATTTAAAAGCATCAGTTTGGTATATTTAATGCAAATATTACAGATTTGTACATAGCAACCAGATATAAGAAAACCAGACTCTGCGAATATTGAAGTTTTTTAATTTTTTGCGACGTCATGATATTTTTATTCAATCTCTCATATATTTGGAACCAAAAGTTGCATATGAAAAGTGTAGATTTTTTCTACTTTGACCTTTACTCCTGATCAGTGTTACATAAAGTTTTATTCATTATAATATATATTTGGTACTTTTTATAGTCAAAAAGGTACACATGCCATTCCTAAGAAAAACACTATTTCAATATTTTCTCAACTCAGCTATAACTTAGTTCATATAGTACTGGGAACAAAATCTATTTAAAGTAACTTTATTCATGCCTATTTCATAGTTTTTATTCTATTTATTTAAAAGAAACCCTATTTTATGATTTATTTTCTTTGTAAAACTGATGAAAATGTGATACAGGAAATGTTTGGGATTTGCCAGTTAAACTGTTTGCCACTGGCCAATATGCCACTACCGCGCGACATAAAAAAAGAGCTGTAGTTTCACTATTTGTGGTCACAATCCTTAAAGTAAGACATCATTTTAATGGGTATAGTGTACAGATTCAGAAAAGCTGAGAATTTTTTATATATCGCATACAAGGTTTTGCTTAAGGGTGCTATAAACAGTTTCGTACTAAAAACTAGGGGTATTTCCCCAGTGAGATTTACATACTGATGGAATTCCCTGCTATTTATATACCACTAAATGAAAAAGTTGATTGTTTTTTATGTTCAATGTGAAAAACATATATTGAAGTTCAATTAAAATGCCACTTTTGTCAAGATTTAAAAAAAAAAAAATGTTTTTGTGACTTCCTTCTATATGGGAGGCAACTCCATAAACAGCTGATTTTCACCTGTTGCAAAAAGCACTTTGATTTGTCAGGTAAGATAGCTCCTTTCGGAGCAGGCGAACGTAGGCTGAAACAACATTTTCTTAAATCAGCTGGATAAGCTCTTCGAAATGCATATTATAAGAAATCTCAAATATATATGCACAGGTTACTGATCCGTGTGTCCAAAGGTGGTCTGTTTTTAAGGTTTTTTAGGGGGAAAATGCCTAATTTCCAGCTGATAACTTGTACCAATTTGCATGTTTAAACAAGAGATGTTGGATTTTTTTTTATTTATTCAGAAAGTTCATAGAATTATCTTTCCATTGATGTATAGATATCTATATAGCTATGAATATCTGACTTCTGCATGATGGG
>NW_027267334.1:0-21348 GCF_963676685.1 Mytilus edulis | reverse complement strand
GAATCAAACCAATATATGCGAAGTACATTTGTATCTAGATGGAAAATGTATCTAGATGGAACCATCGTTATTTTGACATGAACGGCCACTCATAATTATATTCATTAATTGCATGTTTGATTGTTGGTTTTGAACGCCAGTTTCTGATCAGTTTTTATTGTTGGAGTTTTACGAACCTGTTACATGTAGTGGCACAGTGGATAACTACCAGGACCAATCAGCCACCGAAGCCCTTTATCTAATTAGGAAGATACTAGTATATCTTTTGAAATTAAACATATACAACATTCAACAATTGTCCAATATTATAAATTCTCGATATTGAACTGTTAAAAAACATATCTTCTTAAATACGTATGCTTTTATGGGTTCTTTGAATAGGTTAATTGTAAGTGCTTTGATATAAGAAAATGTGGGTATGAGTGGAATTGAGATAAATCTCAATTTAAGTCTAAATGTGTAAAAGTAAAAGCTTGTTCATCTTGTTTTTCACTATTTGTACCTCTCAGTTAACGCGGGGAAAAAAATGTTAATATATTTATAAAGTGGTCTTATTTTGTTTTCAATTGGAGTTGAACAATATTCTAAACAGACCGATTTGATGAAGAAAAGTATATTCACCCCAAGTTTCAATGTGTAATTCCAAATGTTGAAACTTATTTGTTCACATATGTTGAAAAAAACTTATTATTGTTTATCAAATTGTCAATAAAACTTGACAAATAAGGAAATTATATTTAAATAATTTAACAAAACAAAAAACAATTAAAAATTCTTATTTGTTAAAAGTTAGACAAGTAGGTTCAAAAGTTAATATTTCCTGTCGAATTTATGTGAATGTAAGGACAATCAGCTTAATTGAATATTCCATTGGTTTGGTTTTAAGTTAATTTTTTTGGCGATGTTTAAAAGGGTGCAAGTGGAAATTATTTGAAATGTTATTCTGAAACGTACAATGTATGACGAAATTTTACGAACGGGTTAGTGAAAGATAATTTGTCGTTCCTTATTTTCCCCTTTCATTGAAATATTAGAATCCGAAACAAGTATTTTGATCAATATCATTAAATATAAGTGTCCCGGAACAGCTAAAGAATACACAAAAAGCTATGTATTGCTGGTAATATAAGATAAAACACTTTAAAGAAGTAAAGAGATGAAATGTTGAAAAATATTTGCTTTTACGCTCAAAGATATAAATGCAAAAAAAAAAAAAAAAAACACAAATGCAGCGTCAATGACGTTGATTGTAGACAGCATCGTCAATCTGTGTTTTTGGTTTTGCTTAAATATAAGCCCATGCAGCCTATTTTTTAATTCTTAATGTATACACGTTTAAAACTTTTAAAGGGGTTCGTAGGTGGCCTGTTGTCAGGCAAAATAAGTGTATCCATCCGATATACTCTCACTGTCGAATGGATGTCTGAATTTCCCAATTGTTCTTCATATACGGTCTCTTCTAAAGGACCTTCCTATTGGGTCTATTGTGAATTTCTTACTTGAATATGATTGAAATATTTGCTACTGAACGTTTAAAAACCTATAGTCCATTAATCAATTGATCATTTGATTATTTATTTTTTTGAGCATCACTATATAAAAAAGGAGATGTAGTATAATTAAAAATGAGACAACTCTCTAAAAATGACCAAAATGACACAGAAATGATCAACTTTAGGTCACTTTAAGATCGTCAACAATGATCAAAGTCCACACCGTATAGTGACGCTGTATAAGCATGTTTTGGTGAAATATATAGACCTTTCAAGGTATTCCAAAATATGTAACGTTGTTCTAATGCACCGATCATGCACCATCTCGGAACAAATAACTCCGTGCTTAATCCTCTTTCCCTAATTTGCAATGGCATCGAACAATGTTTTAACTTACTCCTGAAAGAAATAAAATGTTATGGTGGAGCAAAATGGTACAGCATGTGCGTCAACTGATTCAATCATAATTATTCATTTATAGTACATTATCAATTACTTACTCGAAATTAGAATAAGGGTCAAATAATTATGGTTCTTTTTCTAAACGTTTTCTGCAACATTTAAAAGGGACTTGGCGTTACTTAAAGGAGACCTCACTTCCAAGCCGCTTACTCCACCGTTAAGTTACAGGTAACCGTTCGGGGGGGGGGGGGGGGGGGGGGGGAGGGGGGGGATGGGAGACAGCAAAACATACATGTATGTGTTTGAACAGACAAAAGTACGGCGGCATTAAATTAAACATGTTGTTAAGTTGCTGTCTGCGAAGAGTCAATGACAAAAGAAGATAGTAGTATTCATATTAAAACAAACGTATGTTTTCACCCTTTATTTACAACCAATTCTAAATATCAATGAAAAGGTTTTGTTATGTATTATGAGCTGATATGGATAACAACCATGTTTATTTTTTATAAACGCCATTTAATGTTTAAAGAATTCAAGAGTTGTCTCTCATTCTGCACAAAATCTCCATATTTAATACATCTGTTCTAAGTCCGCCAGAGTTGTCCCCCATATCGTAAATTGACACAACAATTTTATACCAATATTTAATATAGTTTTTAGTATATAAAGCAATTGAAAACGTTATGTTTTTACGTGTATGATTATCTTGTGCAATCTATTTTTTTTTTACAACTTTCTCAATTACATTCAAACTACTTTACTGAGGGTTTATTCAAACCAATTTGGTTCTTTATTGATAATTATATCATCAAGACAATTTTTTCCAAATTCAACAATATTTGTATTTTCCTTTTTTTTAAATTTATTTTACATCACATCAGACCAAATTGTTCTGTTCAACATACTTAGATTAATTGGTTGTTCATTTAACGCCCAGTAACAAATATTTCATGCATATTCAGGATGAGAACAAGACAACAATTTATACATTATCTAGATAGGCTTTGCAAATCAGTCGACTGGGAGGAAAGAGGAGGGGGGAGGGGGTTAATTTGAACCGTCACTTTAATTAAGGATATGTTGAATATGAACAAAAAAAGTTGCCTAATGCAGGTTTTCTTATTATCAAGACAGGGCTAAAATGGTCTTTGACGCATAGCTATCGATTAACTAGTCAAAACAGAGAATCGGATTTACTGCATTATTTCGACCACACGTGACTGTGTATTTAGGCATCCCGCACAGTAATGCACACACCACTTTTTCTCAATGGATTTGACAAGTCTTGGGTTTATCATTTTTTTTAAACCCAGTTAACTCTTATAAAGGTTCAAACTACTTGGAAGTGTAAACGCCAATGCATAATATTAGTTCCGCATATCTGTAATATTAGTTAAAATACACTCGTAGTTTATTTGTGATTTTGTCATATTCATGCATGAGATGTTTGTCACTGGACGTTCTGCAAATGATATTTCTCCACCAGATAAAAAAAAAATATACATGTAGAAGCAGCTATGGGTATGGACTTCAACAATAAGAAAAGTCCATGCCGCATAACAAGCTATGAACGGCATCATAATAACAAATGTAAAATCCCTCAAACGAGAGCTAGAGTTTAAAATACCCGTATGATACCATCAGAAAGTACTATTATGATTATCTACAGTGCTTAAGATACATAATAGTGAGTATTTGGAGTCTAAGAAAAAGTTGACATAAAGACACAAGTTTTCGAGGACGACTGTTAATTAGTTCGTTCGATGTATTATGATTGATACATTAGTTTTGGAGAACATGATTTATGTAGTTTTTGAATAGATTTACTCGCATCCGGGACCTGCGAGTACTCTTTAGTTAGATCGTTACTTCAAATGTTGGTATTTTTAATGGTTGATTTTTGTGCTAGATGCCGAGCTGATGAGTCTAGCAACTACTTACAATCAGTTCTACAGTTTATTCTTATGTATTGGTGTTACAATTTTGTGCTATGTTAGGTAGTGGGTTGAGCGCTTACAAACATGTTTAACCCCGTCAGTTTTTTTAAATATATGTGCCTGTCCTAAGAAAATAGCCTGTCATTCAGTTGCCATTAATTGTTATCTGTTATATTGTTTTTTTTTGGTTTCTTTTGTGTTAATTGTTCCGTCATAAGGCTGTAGCGTCTACTTCATAATAGTTCCTTATTTTAATCATATTTATTTTGTTTTGGGTTGACTATGCAGTAAGTATTTGTTCCTTGTAGACGGCTGAACGTTGATTTACAGTTGCCTAACGTCATATGAACTGTCTATGATACATGCGTGTAGACTAGTGTGAAGCCTGCCGTGTGAAGTTGCATCATTCGCAGTCATAACATATCTCCCTCCTTATTTTATTCAGAAGAAGCGATATCTCTTTTAGTTTTTTGCTGTCGTTTTGTTTCTGTTGACGTATTACCCTTATTCTCCTTTTATTTTATTTTATGTGTTAACTCTCACTCTTTGTTGATCTTGGTTACCTTATGTAGACGAAACGCGCGTCTGGCGTACTAAATTATAATGCTGGTACCTTTGATAACTATTAAGGCAGCAACAATAATATTTATGTATTTTTTGGGGAAAAAAGTTTGTTTCCGGTTTTTGGAAAAAAAAAAAAAATTTTTTTTGACCCTGAGAAAAAAAAATTGTTTGTTTCACCCTCAGCTGCCACTATATGTAATGCTAAAATTGAAAGAAAAAAACTGTTTTCGACTTGTCGCCAAAAAAATAGATTGTTTTTCGCCAAAGGCGAAAAAAAAGTTTGTCCAGAAAAAAAATCCATACCCCCGCCCCCCCCCCCCCCCCCCCTTCCAGAAAATCAAATGGTTGCTGCCTAACCTTTAACTTTATCAATTATATTTCAAGAAAGAAAAACAATTCCAAATCATATATAACTAATGACGAATAGACATAAATGTATACATGTAGCACTGATCAATTAACAACATGGATCCCTGGTTTGGTAGCGTTTCATTAAGGACCGTAATTGACAAAATAAGTGTCTTTTTTATGTCTTTCGTTTACTTTTCATTTGTTATACAAGCCAATGTAGCGAAGTGTCCTTCAATCGCTCTTTCACTTTGAAATAATAACACAGACATTGACTACAAGAAAAAACGACTACAAGACAAAAACAACATTAATTTTAATCATTATAAAATTCGTTAGCACATCAGCATGTATAAAAGTATAAAAAAAATATGATTATTGATGAAATTTAATGTATTCTTCGAGTGAATGTACAGATAAATGCGTTTCAACGCAATCGAAGTTTACTGACACGTGATTTTCAAATACAATGATCAGCCCACAATGAAATTGAGATCAAAATAACAGCTGCCAATCAATAAGAGATGATGCTGATCTGTAATGGGGGTCTATACTTTCAATGATATATTTAAACGTGAATATATAATATTCTCAATATATCTCACAAAAATGTAAACGGTAATTAAATTTTTTTAGTTTAAATTGGCAGTGGTTTCAATATTAGACATTTATATAAAATTTGACAAAATCATCAATTTAAAAACAAACAATAACAAAATATAACAAAATCAAGCAAAATATTATAAATGCACCGTTATTGTAAAATTCCTTTCTTTTTAAAAGGCCACAAAACACAAAAAAAGACTATCAAACATTAATCTTTAAAGTATACGTCAGTTTAACACCTAACTACATGTATATACAATGCTCAAAAACTATATTAGTTTACACAGGCAGTGATATCAATATAGGGCATCACTTTAATTAACAAGCAAACACATCAATATATAAAAAGAAAAAAAGAAACTGCAAATACTACAAATGCATACATGTATATAGTTAGATGCATAATGGTAGGATATTTTTTTAAGATCAATGTAACAGAAGCCCTTTTAGAAATAGAATAAAAGTTTGCAAATGTAGGTGTGAACTTGTCTTATTGTCTGGAAATTATTAAAATAGTGTTGCGGACAATTGAACACCATAAAAAATGTACAAAATGCAATGTTTGCGGGTGCACCAGTCTCTATTCATCTTAAAAAGGCAAATGTTCTGACCATTTGATTATGTAAAATTGAGAATGGAAATGGGGAATGTGTATTTATTTTAACGGTCAACCTCACTAAGTCTCTCTCTCTATTTACAACTATCATATGCTCCTACAAAGTTGTACACTATAAGTTATAAGCACGAGTTGAATATAAAAGTAATAAGCACGAGTTGAGTATATAAGTAATAAGCACGACTTGAATATATATATTAAGTATTAAGCCCAAGTTGTACAATGCAAGTAATAAACAAGAGTCGACAATGCAAGTAATAAACAGGAGTTGTACAATTCAAGTAATAACACGAGTTTTACAATTCCAAGTAATAAACAGGAGTTGTACAATGCAAGAAAAACTCACAAATTGTACAACTGAAGTAATATATATGAGTTGAAAAATGAAAGTAATCCGTAATATTTTAAAAATAAGCATTTAATACATGTATCTAATTATACAAAGTTTAATTTTTACTGAATAAAGTATGTATTGTATTTGCCTGTATTCGTATTTATTAAAAACGTATGTAAGTAAGATGGATATGAATTCAAGTCATGATTCAACCTGCCCAGATAGGTACAAGCACAAAGAATACAATGGTTTGAAAAGAAAGATTATATCCTTGTATAAAAAGTATAAAAAATGACTATAAAATTAAAATAAAATATAAAATGCAAATGTCTAGTAAATAAAATAAAACAAAATTGCTTTCTAATAAATTTATAAAACTATTAATCATATGAATGGTTCACGTCTTGGATGTCATCTGTGATAAAAAAGAATCAATGAACAAATACACCTCATCGAAAAATACACTAGAAAGTTTGCTATATGCATGATATGATCAAATATTATCATGAACCATATTTTAAAACATGTAGCACTTTGATAACTTTTTTGAATACGAGATTGGATTTTTTCTATTGTTTGTAATTAAATAACAAGTTTTTCACTCGATCGGACATCTATCTTATAAACAAGGACACTAGAAAACTAGATTACTAAAAACTCGTTAAAACATATGTTGAAATCGGTTGACAATAATTCTCACTATAGAATCATATCTGCAAACGAAAGTCAGGTATCAAGTTCTTTATGTATAAAAAACAAAAAAACAAATATACTAAATAATTTTCCTGAGTTATTTTTTATGAACACAATCAGGTACATGTATTTTCCAAATAATGAAACTTGCTTAAAATGATGACATTTCAAAATCCCAATAATGAATAGGGTGAAGAAAAATAACATTCTGGTACTGTAACATATTATCAATCTTGAAAGTGAGTTGTAAATGAATATTTCATCTTTTATTCAAAGAAATATATGTTTATTTTCAGAAACATTGGATTAAATTGTTTCCATTTTTCCATTGCTTATATTAGGGAAATCATTAACTTGAATAAACCAAGTGAACAATGTCATACATAAACGTTCATTTGATTCATTTTTTTAAAAGAAAAAAAACAATAGATCAATTTCTGTCAATGGGAAATTTGAATGTAAAATCTAGGTCATAATTTTTTAAATCAGAACTATAAAATGAATGTTTTCGTCAGACATATATTCTCAAAAAGTTGATCGTCCAACTCCTATATCTGGTCAGTATAAGGATACACTTTCTAACTTAAGGTAACATGAATACTCCAATAATTAACATAGTAATTTGCATACGTTATTTTTAACTTGTCGTAGTGTCTGGACATTTATAAATATGTGTAACGGAAAATTGGTCTGCAGTAAACACGTACCAAAATAAAATGTCTGCGGTTGTGCAAATCTCTATCCATCTTAAAAACGAAAAAGTTCTGACTTCTTGATTATGTATTTGTTTTAAGCTGCCAGCCTCACTCACA
The DNA here is from genome assembly GCF_963676685.1 of Mytilus edulis. Taxonomy (NCBI): domain Eukaryota; kingdom Metazoa; phylum Mollusca; class Bivalvia; order Mytilida; family Mytilidae; genus Mytilus; species Mytilus edulis. The sequence goes on along the minus strand of NW_027267334.1, from coordinate 13,540 downwards.
GTTCCTTGACTATGTCAACTAAGATTGGCTAGAAAGTATAGAGAATGACATGATTTATTACAGTTTTAAAATGCGAAGCTTACGTCTTCAGACATTTTGAAATAAATTATATCTTCAATTTATAAAAATTGATATCTATAACTTCAACAAATTAATGGGTAGTGTTAAGATGTATTGACAGTGTTGAAACATTAATAAATAAATAAAAAAAAAAAAAAAAACAGTGTGCAAAATAATAACAGCTACTACATATTGATTGCAACTTCAAACTTCAATTTTAAAAACTTTTAAATTTCGGGATTTAAGTTTAACAAACATTTGTTCTTGGTTCCTTTAGTCTCATACATTTGTGTTGATGTTTAGGATCGCCTTGGTCTGACTATATAGCTATATATAGAGTATTTATTTTAAAACTGTCTTCAGATTTCCTATGGGGAATCACCATGATATATAACAGCTTTATTGTTTAAAGTGCAGACTCCAAGTATATTATGTGGTTTGAAAATTGCATTTTATCAACAAATATCTTGTGTCATTACAGGATGACATACGTTAATAGCCATTTCTAATAATGTATAAAGCGTAATTTACAAGTAATATCCATATCGCAAGTATCACAGAATTAGATCGTGTCTTTATGTTTAAATGATCTTGAAACGGACTTGTACATACATTTATGTATTCTGACTTTAGTCATAATTTAGTCATCAAGCAACACACAATTATTACTTAATTTATTCGCATCTGGTGCAGTACAATTTGTATTGTTAATCTAAAGTGTCAACATCAACATCATTGCATATTATTACCTCTGTTGCAGATGAATTAATCGTTGGATGGTCCTTTTCATCAGCAAGCTTTATCCTTTCCATTTCTATTATTGACAAATCTACAATGTACAATTTTATAGACGTTTTGGAATTTTGGATCCTCAATGCTCTTCAACTTTGTACTAGTTTGGGTTTATAAATATTTTTGATTTGAGCGTCACTGATGATGTAGACGAAACGCGCGTCTGGCGTACTAAATTATAATCCTGGTACCTTTGATAACTATTATAAAATAAGAGAATGCTTTCAATTGAACAAATACTTTTTTAACGAATAAATACACACAGCAAAAAGAATAAAAGATGAAGAAGCACTAAATTTATATCCAAACTGATAACTGTACATTTTGTCTAGTTTTTATGAAAGGAATAATATTTATAATATATTATGTACTATTGATGTTGACCGAGTGTTTAGGTTGTAATCTGATTGATCAACAACATAACAGTTGAATATTGAAAACCAACACTTAATTTAGGCCATAGCTATTTCAAGCCGATCTGGATTAATTTTATTTTAATTTGTGTTTTTCTTTTTCCCTGGATGACTTTTATTTACTAGTTTTGATCAATTTGCATTTGCATTATTTTTCCACTCGCAAATGTTTCGACTGATTAAGAAAATTATTTGGTTTACAGTACTGTATTAATCATAGAGGTACTGTAGAACATTTTCGAGGAATAGAAATATTATTTATGAAATAGTCTATTCATATTTATGGCATTGAGACCCCTTTTGAAAACCAATTTTATCTTTTGTATGTGCTATTCAGAATGTTTACACCAGAGGTACAGTGTGAGGGTTTATATATATATATAAAAAAAACATTTTAACCCAGCTGCATTTTTGTGCCTGTCCAAAGTCTGGAGCCTTTGGCCTTTGTTAGTTTTGTATTATCTTTAATTTTTGTTTTTTGTGTATACATGTACATATTTCGGTGTTTTAGTATGAAGTACATTATCACTATACTAGTATACATTTCTGTGTAATGGCCAACAAAAGCACGCCTTCGGTTGCGGGAGTTTTCGCTGCATTAAAGACCTATTGGTGGCCTTCGGATATTGTCTGCTCTTTTGTCGGGTTGTTGTCTCTTTAACACATTTCCCATTTGCATTCTCAATTTTATAAATTGTTTTAAATAATTTGGTACTTATTTAAAGAGTAATATAACTGTAACAGTCAGATTTAGATAGACTGAATATTCTATGGTTATTGATAAAGCACAAGGTACATGAAAATAGTAACCAAACAATAATGCGCATCTGAAGATGGCAACATACAACATAAATGCATCTAAGTAAATAATGGACACATATCAATGAGACAGAAACTTAACACCACATACAATAAAATAAAAATCAAAGTAAATTAAATCCCGATGACATATGCATTGTATCTGGATAAACATTTCTTTCCCATGCATGGTTATAGATGGTAATGATGATATTAAAATAGTTGCCATGCATACCACTATGTGGATGATAAGATTATAGATCTGTTACCAATCATATCTACCGATACCAAATGTTTTACTTACCAGCAATGTTAATTTGCTGTAGTAAAAAGTAAATAATAAAATACCATCATGTTTATCATGTTAATATATGAGATGGATGAACACTGAGTTAAGGTTGAACAAGATTTTTCTCACAAGACTCATATGCTTCTTCAACTTAGGCCACGCTCTAGCATTATATCTAAAAGTAAGTGATTATTTGCATGCCGACAATGGTAGCCTTTTTGGGTTCTACGTTTTCAGACCAAAAGATCCGTTAATGAAAATATCAAATTCTGAATTATCTCCTTTGAGTGTGAAAAAAAGGCAGTGGCTATTCGTCCGGCAAGCCGGACAAATAGCATTTTTACGGATTATCGCTATTTGTCCGGTCAAAAATACAATGATGAAGATATAACATCGTGTTTTGAAGAAGATTAATAAAGCATGAGTAGTTTTAAAATACATTGTCTAACATCGTTTTATGAAAAAGAACTCATTCTACTAAAAATATAAATTATGCATTTGATTCAGATTGTTTCTATTCTAAAGTAATTTGGGAAAAGGGGGGGGGGGGAGGGGTGCAAAAATAATTCTCTTTTGTTGTTCTGCCCTGTAAGATAATTAATCGGGCCAATGAGTATTGGCTTCATTAGACATCTATGATTCAAAAGATACTGAATTTATTGTTTCTGTTAAGTTTCGTTAAAGTAAGGTCTTCAAATGAATATGCCCCGGAGATTATGTACTATAGGCGGACCCAGGGGCAATGGGGGCCCGGGCCCTCTTTTCATGGGAAAAAACTGTTTGATCAGATTGCGAAACACTGATGCGCGACTAGAGCGCTCTCTTACAAAAAGTTCTGGATTCGCCACTGTGCACGATTTTTCATTTAAATTTTTCGGCGATTTTTGATTCATAGAAAATTAAAGAAAAGGGAAGGCATGTGTAACCTGTCCCCAAAAATAGGACTGTACATGTTTTAAATAGATGTTTTTTTTAGAAAAAAATGTATATCTCAGTCAGGGCATATCAGTGTATGTTAATAGATATCCGTTGTAGTATAACTTAAAAATAATGCACCCAAGCAAGTTTGAGATATATAGTATCTTTTTCCGAATGCGTTTTGCCTCAATAAGATAAACTATCAATTTCACTTTGATTTTAGGCGTATTCCTCACAGTTAACATGTATACGCAATTGTTTTGGAATAAATAAATCCTATAGAAATTTGTTTAAAGCAATCACATTCTCTCTTGTTTTCATTATGACATCTTTGAATTACAATAAAGATCTCCAATTCTCAAAACGTCCATTGCATACGCGCGTTTGTTATACGGCACCTTCATCCGGGACACATTCCGCGTCACATGACACTGTAATTTATATTTAAGATTTGCGCATTCGCAGACGGATTGCCGGACGAATAGAGATGTTGACACTCCGAAAAAAAAACCGTAAAACACACATGGTGCTGCAACTTTCTTGATAAAAAAAATAGCAATGGTTCCTGAATTTTCAAAATAGGATAAATGGAGATCATCCCTTAATATGTTTTGAACAGGAAATTTTGCTGGACACAAGTACATGTAGTTTACTACAAATTTCTCGATAGTTCTACACCAATGTTTGTCTTGTGGATGATTTGTGCTCGTCAAATTTTCCCTCTGTCAATTAAAGTCAAAATAATTTGCAATCAAACAAACGAATGGTCTTTTCGATAATGTATTGTTGATAATATTTGCTACTTTTATTTTCTCTCTTTCGATTTTAGTTTTCAAGAATAAAGACGTACATAGAAACGATGTTTTATTTCTTCATCATTGTTCATAGTGACATTTATGAAAAATAACTCCTATAAAAAATCAGTTTAAAGTTCAGTTGTCTCTATGGCACCCATACCACACCAGTTTATACCTATTAAATGGAAAATATTATGTAGATCTAAGGACCATCAAATAAATCTGAACATTTATGCTTTGTCTGATTTCCTCTGTTTTCAAGATAATAGACAACAATTTTAGTTTATAAAACTGTACTTTTAGGTCCTATTTGGTCATAAAGGTTCTTATACATCCCTGGTTTTCAATTATTTGACATTGTTCGTTTCTGATGAAACTACAATTTTTGATTCCAGAAAAGCATTTTGGATGCGTATATAATGTTGTCTGAAATTGTCATAGACATGGAAATCACGTATACTGCGATATGGTAATGTGCATATCTGTAGAAGCTTACAAAATAAGGTATCATAATTTCTATGTTTTCATCAGAATGAATCCGGAACATCTATTTATCAACATGAAGTAAAATTATGTAAATTCATAGCTATATATAGGAATAGGATACTTTCAAAACAGATATAAATCAGAATATGCCGAGCAATCCATATGCATCTTCTTAAATGTTTGAATATTTTTAACATTGTAGATAAAGTAACAGACTTCCTACCTTTATAACTTCGTTTCCTTTTCTGTCTTTCAGCAATACAAAACTTGATTGTTGCTGACCCTATCATTATCAGTGTCAGTATCCCAGTAACAGAAAGAGATATGACAAAAACTTGTGGTAAAAATTCGTCTAAATCGGGAAATGTTGAAGATTCATCTGAATCTGGAAGTGTGGAAGATTCATTTGAATTGGGAGTTGTCGAAAATGCATCTGAATCGTAAAGTGTCGAAGATTCATCTGAGTCGATCACATGGTTGCCACCTAAACCAGAAGAAATGAAAATATTGTATTTTTAAAATTGCAGTGTCTTGTTGTGCGTTGATAGGGCACATGAAGGGCACATTTTTTTGTTTTGGGAGGCATGTAAAAAGGATCGTTTCGAGATTAGATATGGTGTAAATCATAAAAAAAAAGAAGCACAACGTTAATGCTAATGTGTAAATTAGGTTACACAAAATACAGCAGTAGGTTAGTTTCGATAAGAAAACACAAGAACAACAAAAAACCAAGCATTATGAACGGCATGATATTTTATATCTTGAAAAATGTTTTAAGACCAAAAACTAAATGATCACATTTTTTTGCGAGTAGAAATACGGTTGTAATATTTCAACGTGTAGATGACTGGTGTGGAATACCTAAAGATTTCAAACAATATTGCTTACAGCGACTACATGTATCATGTATCATGTATGTGTCAGATATTAAGATGAGTAGATCATCATGACCTTCTAGTTCATCCGAGGTCAATAAATTTTACCTACTTTGTATAATGTTTTTGCCCATTCTGCAATTAATGCATTGTTTGTTAAAAAAATGTTCGCCTTTTGTGTTTCTTTGTATGAAATATCTGTTGAATGTTTACTTTGACCAGAATATGAATCATAGGTAATAGTTGTTTGATGTTGACAAAATCACAGCGGAAACAAGATCATTCAAAGGTTGTTATCTTACTTAAAGAGATACATTAAAAAATATAAAATATGATTGTTATGGTCAATCATTAATGAAATTGAAATGGTGAAATAAAAATTCACTTTTTGCACCTAGTATGGTTCCATTTTGACAAAAAAGGCTAACAAAAATGATGATGAATTATTTACTTGCAAGTGAACAATTCGACTCCATGAATCCGTATTAATGTGAACCTTAGTTAAACCTTTTAGTTAGAGATGGACAACGTATTGACATAAATCGTGCGTTCTGTGTTATTTTTAGGATACGAATGTCAATATTAAAAGTTAAACAAAGATAAATGATGTGATTGACTGATTCTATCCACAATAAAATAATTCTTGTACAGGTTAAAACGATGCTTAACATACATTTCTATAATTTGGATAAATGTTTTAAATTGTAATAAATCAATTGCGATAATTTGAGTCAAATCGATGAACATGAATTTCACAGCTATTGTCCCTTTGATGGGCATGTGCTTATCTTAGTTATATGATATTACATCTTTAGATTAAGTATTTATCTAATTTCTTTGATTGTAAACTCCAAAGAGTAATTGTTAAACTTATTCTGACCTCGAAATGCATTGTAAGAAAAAAAAATACCATTTGTATTGTAAACGGCTATTATTCTGGATGCTATCACATACTCTTGCAGCAGCTTGCAGGTAACATTAAATTGTGTATTTGTTTTGAGTTGATGGTTTGATTGATGGATCATATTAACCTCAAAATATAACCCATTTTTCTTGTATGTACTGTTTGCAAACGTCAGTTGCATACCCTGAAAAGAATAGAATTTCTTACACTAGAACATGTAGAAAATAAACAAACAAATACACGCTCGCTGATGCTTCCACGTTAAACGTTTTTTTTTTTTTAATACAAAAATCTATATTCATGAATATATTTGTAAATGACAATGTTTGAGTTTAAATGCATTTCAAATAATAGTTTGTTTTTTTTTTGTTTTTTTTTTATTCAACAACAATATATCACATGCTGTTAACAGATTTTTTCACTGGTACAGCTATTTCAGTAAAGATCCCTGTTTGTTAGTACCTTAAGACCAGGGTATCTTCAGGTAGTATTTTTATAATTTTGTTAGTTTATATATTATTTGTCATTATACATTGTTTATCATTAAATACATTAATTCTCTATAATTTTACAATTATAACTTTGAATATGAACTTTATATTTATATATTGTAACTATCTGATAGATGTTGGGGATAAAAACAGAATCACGGGTTATTTAAGCGTGTTCCGAATTTGATTTGTGGTTTAATGTATTTCTCTGTTGTCCGGTATTAAGGTGGCACGGTAGTATTTGCATTCCAGAATTTAGGTTGCTCTTTTGTGTACCCTACTTAGGTAAATGTATCTAAACAGTGTGATTGGACAAAAAATACAGTATCAACTGAACATAATTTCCCAAACTGAGGGATGAATCAGGTGTAGAAAAATATGAAATAATTTTACATACAGATGAAAATGAATTTTTGAGAATTTTTTTAAATTTTGTATTCACTGCACCATAAAATACCTAAAAGTACTAGTGGCCTTAGGTTTTTAAAAATAGCATAAAAAGTAAACGGTCATGATACATATTCAAATTCATTTCTGAATAGTAAAATGAAAGTACTTCAGTTAACTGTTAATGTAGAATTTTTTGCAGTGTTAGAAAGTGGTGAAAATTCTAAAAAGGCTATCATTATCCCTTATGGGCCAGGAAATACTACCGTGCCACCTTAAGGGGGATATATATTTTTACACTAAATCAATGAAGGAACTTTTTTTTACCCATGCAATTTGTAAGTTTATCAATAAAAAGTTGATTAAGGGCAACTATGATAAAAACAAGCCTTAAATTCCACCCCTGAGAGTAAAAATTGCTGATTCAGCAAATTTTGGCTGATGTGTAGGTAATAATGTAAAAATTTACCTAGAAAGTAGAACTTCATTATTTTTATGTAACTTGCAAAATATTTTTAATTATAAATGCTCGCTTTAACTTTTCGCAGTGTCTGACACATGTGCAACCACTGAAATTTGAGACGCGACATTCTTCGGTTACATGTACATCCTATTATTTTCACCGAAATAAATAAATTGCATAAATTCTTATTTTTTTCAACACAAGTACAGCTATACTAGTTTTCTTGAGGTTTAATTTGTAGTTCTAATGTAAAATGACACCAGAAGGAGCTTTTGGGGAACCAGTAAGTGGTAAAGGGGTTCTTACTTAGTCATTTATCTCTCATATTGGTCTGAAAAAGAGATAGAAATAGGGGTTTCTGTACATTAACTAGACATTATTTTTGACAAATAATGTATTTATGATGCTATATCAGTAAGATTAAATGGTTTATTCATTTTCTATGCAAATACCATTAGTTGTTAATATTTTCTGACAGTGAAAAGCACAATAAAGGCAAATTGATTATGTAAGGGGACATAATTTAACTTAATGCATACATGAGAAATAAACAAACAGTCAACTTAGAGATGTATTCTAGTACATGTATTGTCAAACAGATTTTGGAATAATAGTTAACTGCAATCTAAAGACTCTTGTTGTATTGCCCTCATAATCTGGAAATGTTTAAAGTAATATAAGGCATGCTGTAAAATGTGGAATGGACTTTAATATCAGTTTTCTTGATTTGGTGCTTAAACTGTTTCTTTTAGTCAGATTAACCATAAACATAGTTGGAAATCCAATAATTCCTCCTGAATCACCATGTTTGACTTCTGTGTTGATTTGAAACATAATATATTTGGGTTTTGTTCACTCCTTAAGTAAAAATGGTAAAATGAAAAAAAAGTGAAAATCTGCCAGATGGGGTAGGGACGTAATGTTTCATTTTTTTTGGTAAGAAATGAGTGCAGACTAGTATTCTTTATTGTAATATGTTCCAAAGTAAGAAGTCTATGAATCATAGGTGTCATGACTGGTTTCAAGTTTGTTATGTCTTGGTTAAGGTGGCACGGTAGTATTTGCATTCCAGAATTTAGGTTGCTCTTTTGTGTACCCTACTTAGGTAAATGTATCTAAACATGTTGATTGGACAAAAAATACAGTATCAACTGAACATAATTTCCCAAACTGAGGGATGAATCAGGTGTAGAAAAAAATATGAAATAATTTTACATACAGATGAAAATGAATTTTTGAGATTTTTTTTAAATTTTGTATTCACTGCACCATAAAATACCTAAAAGTACTAGTGGCCTTAGGTTTTTAAAAATAGCATAAAAAGTAAACGGTCATGATACATATTCAAATTCATTTCTGAATAGTAAAATGAAAGTACTTCAGTTAACTGTTAATGTAGATTTTTTTTGCAGTGTTAGAAAGTGGTGAAAATTCTAAAAAGGCTATCATTATCCCTTATGGGCCAGGAAATACTACCGTGCCACCTATAACGGTAAATTCATTTGTCATTTTTTGTGTGGATTATAATTACTTTCATCACGTGCTTGCCAAATTTAAATGAATTAGCCACGGAAGGTAGGTTTACATAAGAATCTTGTTCTCATAATGTATTAAGCATAATTTGCATATCTTATGTATAATATAAAGTTACAGTATATAGATTTAAGGAAAAAGTACATTTGTACTTTCACTTTCAAAACTCATTGAAAAAAAAACCATCTATCAAACAATTGAAGTACAAGGAGCTCTGTAAAATACATAAAATATTGCAATACTGACAATATTGCTGTCAAATATAAGAATATATCTTTTCTAGTATCCCTTTACCTTCAATATTAATATATTTTTTTTGTAATAATAATCCTATTTTAAATTCTAACCTAAAAACATTGTATATGTTGATATTTTGTGTTCTATATTCTGACAAGTAATGTATTTTGTGAATAGTAAATACAATAACTGTAAGTAGAAAGTTTATTTCATAATAATGTTCATCATTAATTTTATATCCCCAGATTAAATTTTTTTCAGTGAGAATGTGTCTACCAATCTTAACTAATCCAAGTATCTTATATATTTCTCCCCAAAACTCATCTAAAACGTGGCATGTTACAAAAAATTGTTTATAGTCTTCTGTAACGTTACAAAAATTACAAGTAGAGTTATGGCTTATTTTCCATTGTTTTAATAAGACTTTGTTTGGAAGAATAAAGTGTAATAATTTCCATCTGCACATTTTCAGTTTATTATCTTTTAAGTAATTATGAATAAATTTTTGCACATATTGAGCTTCAATTTGTATGTTTTCACATTTCAAAATTCTATTCCACTTATGATATCCTATTGGAACTTCTTTATCATATTCTATTAAAATTGAATAAATTTTCTTTGAATCTAATTTTTCTAGTTTATGTTGGCAATTATTTTTTTTCACTTATATATAGTGAGTTATTTATTAAAACACTAGTTTTTATTGAACATTCTTCATTTAATATTTTTAACCATTCTTTTGGAATTGCTTTTCTCAATCTTGAAAATTCAGCTATTCAGTTTGATTTATTTTTTAACTTTAAACTTATAATTTTTTCTGAAAAAACTCCATTTTCATCAATGATATCATTTATATGAATGATATTACTGTCTATCCAATTTTGAAAAAGGAGTGTTTTCTTTTGAAATTTAATTAATTGATTTCCCCAAATAACTTCTTGACGGATAAGTCTGTAATTATTTGGATTTTTAGTTTTATTACTTTTATTTTTTAACCATACTTTAATCATATCAAGATAAAATTCTGGTAGCTCTTTAGTACCCGGTATAGAATATATATTATTATATTCATCCTTAAGATAAGTAGATTGCTACCAAATTTATTAAGATAACACTTTGGTATAACCATCCAATTAAGAAATTTATCAGCAGTTAATCTTTTTATCCAACCTATCTTTATAGATTCTATATATTTATCTATATTTACCATTTTTAATCCACCAGCTAGTTGGTTATAGCTTAATACGGTGCGTTTAACTTTTTCTGTCTTATTGGTCCATAAAAATTCATATATGATTTTTTTAAATTTGTCCAAGTATTCTTTGCTTAAGGTTGACACTGTAGCCAAATAAGTGATTATAGGAATAATTAAAGATTTAATAACTGTTATTCTTCCTATCATGGTTAAGTTTCTTTTTTTCCAGTTTGATATAATTTTTACAGTCTTTTCTAGCTGTTTATCAAAATTTAGTTTTTGACACTCTTTTTTATTATGCCCAAAATATATCCCGAGACTCTTAATTGGTTTTTCTGTAAAGTTAATATTTTCATATTTTTCTTTACAATTTTTTTGCTTCCCTAGCCAAATACCCTCTGTTTTAGATCTGTTAAGTTTTAATCCTGAAAGTGATCCAAATTTTTCAATCATGTTAAGAGCTTTTGAAATATCTTGTTTTGATTTGAGAAAAAGAGTAGTGTCATCTGCTAATTGACTTATTTTTAAAGTGTGGGTTTTTCCATCTATCTTGATTTCAAATCCTTTTAGGTTATGGTCTTGCCTAATTTTACAAGCAAGGATCTCAACAGCAATAACAAAAATTATCGCACTGCAAGGGCAGGCCTTGGCGTATACCACGGATATATACTCATGGGTTTAGAGATCGACCCATTGTTTAAAACTGAACTTTTATGTCAGTGTATAAAGTTTTATCCATCTCATCATAGAATTTTTAAATCAAATTTTTGTAAAGCAAAGAACATAAAGTCCCATTCTAATGAATCAAATGCTTTCGAAAAATTTAAAAATAATAAGGCACCCTCTATATTAAATTTATCTGCATAATCTATGACATCTTGAATTTGTCTAATATTATATCCTATGTATCTGTTTTTAACATACCCATTTTGGTCTCCATGAATAATTTGTGGTAATACTTTAATTATCCTTTGAGCAAGTGAATAAACAACTAATTTTGTGTCAACCATTCAATAATGTTATAGGTCTATAATGTCTAAACTGAGAGGATCATTTTTTTTTATGTAAAGGGAAATAACTCCTAATTTTTGTGAATTTGTTAACTCACCTTTATCAAATGAAAGATTAAAAGTTTTGACTGCAAACTATTTAAGATGTTCCCAAAAAGTTTCTATAAAATTCGACACTTAACCCATCAATTCCAGGGGCTTTATTAAGTTTCATTTAAATAAAGAATCTGTGCATTCTTGAGTGCTTAAATAAACCTTCCATACTATCGCTTTCTTTATCTGTTAGGACATGATCACATTCTGTATTCATAACATAATCTTTAATAGAATTTTTATCGGGATTTGAACTTTTATAGATTTCTTCATAAAACTATTTTTCAATATTAAGTATTTCTGTAGGATGTGTATGTATCACCCCTTCTTTGTCTCTGAGCGCTGTAATGGTTTTTCTTGTTTGCCTAGCTTTTTTCTAGTCCCAAGAAGAATTTAGTGTTTTTTTCGCCTTCTTCTACCCATTTAATTCTGGATCTTATTTGTGCTCCTTTTGTTTTTGAATCATATAATTTACCAAGTTTTTCTTCTATAATATTAATTTTCCTCTTTAAGAGAGTTAATATCATCTATTTTACATTTTTTTGTTTATACCCTTATTTAATTTCTTCAATTTGTTTTCTAAAATATGTATATCTTTAACATTATTTTGTGCTTTTCTTTTACAGAATGCTATGGTATGGTCTCTTACCTCGGTTTTAAAAAGATCCCACTTGACCCCAATATCATTGATGAGTAAAATTTTCTTTTCATATTGTTTGATCAGAATTTTAATAAGGTTTTGATATTCTTCATTTTCTAAAATACTATTATTAATTTTAAAGTATTATTTACCTTTTTGGTCTGATCGACCTTTTATTTTTATAGAAATTGCCTGATGGTCTGTATGAGTTATAATAGCTGCCTAATATCAGTAGATTCTATGTTAGTTCTTATTTCAGGACAGGTTAAGAAAAAATCTATTCTAGATGCTTCATTTAAATTATTTTTACGTCGCCAAGTGAATTGTATTTCCTTGCCATGAATCTCTCTCCAAATATCACTTAGCTTTTGAGTTTTAATTAAAGATTTAAGGCTAAAAACTGGTTCTGTCCGCGTTAAACGTAGTGATTTATGGTATTTATGGATAGGAGGCAACCGCTCGATTCAAGGTTTATTTTGGTTTCTATAAAAGCATACATGCACGTTAAATACACCTGAGATAACTTCGGTTGTTATAGGGGTTCGTGTTGCTTACATTAGTGTTTGTTTTTTGTTTTGTGTACTGCGGTTAATCTTTTTCCAATGACATTTCCATTTTGTTTTCGACTCGTGATTTTGAAAATCCGTTTGGTATCTTTGACCACTTTTCGCATTATTTCCAATTTGATGAATTTTAATCTTAATAGAATTTCTGATTACTATTGAAATTCTAATAATAGTTGCATTGTTTCATAATAAAATAATTGTAATCTTACCTCGATGAAATTGTACAATTCGGTAAAGGAAAGACTTTTTCCATGTTCAATTTAATACTTAAGTTTCCTTTTCTTGTGTAGTTGTATTCAAGTTCTCTTTGTTTTCAGGTGGTATATCTAAAGAAAAAAAATAAAGCATTTTAGTGTTTGTAACAATAATGCGCTAGCTGGTTCGAATTTATAAATAAAAACCAAAGCATTTCGAGATTGCAGTTTGAAAAGGGATTTCGGATTCGATTCGTTAATAGATTTACAAACAATTTGCTACCGCAGATTTCAAATCTAACTGTCCTTGGCTAATTTAATTTGATAATATGCTTATAGATTGATGGTGTTACATATAATCATGTTCCTAAGTCAGCATTGCACATTTGATAATGTGTT